>NC_092109.1:47408302-47487439 GCF_045679555.1 Salvelinus alpinus
TTCCTCTATACTGCGTAGCTACTGTTCACCACGGGGACATCTCTCTATTCGTCTTCCTCTATACTGCGTAGCTACTGTTCACCACAGGGACATCTCTCTCTTCGTCTTCCTCTATACTGCGTAGCTACTGTTCACCACAGGGACATCTCTCTATTCGTCTTCCTCTATACTGCGTAGCTACTGTTCACCACAGGGACATCTCTCTCTTCGTCTTCCTCTATACTGTGTAGCTACTGTTCACCACAGGGACATCTCTCTATTCGTCTTCCTCTATACTGCGTAGCTACTGTTCACCACAGGGACATCTCTCTCTTCGTCTTCCTCTATACTGCGTAGCTACTGTTCACCACAGGGACATCTCTCTATTCGTCTTCCTCTATACTGCGTAGCTACTGTACACCACAGGGACATCTCTCTCTTCGTCTTCCTCTATACTGCGTAGCTACTGTTCACCACAGGGACATCTCTCTATTCGTCTTCCTCTATACTGCGTAGCTACTGTTCACCACAGGGACATCTCTCTCTTCGTCTTCCTCTATACTGCGTAGCTACTGTTCACCACAGGGACATCTCTCTATTCGTCTTCCTCTATACTGCGTAGCTACTGTTCACCACAGGGACATCTCTCTCTTCGTCTTCCTCTATACTGCGTAGCTACTGTTCACCACAGGGACATCTCTCTATTCGTCTTCCTCTATACTGCGTAGCTACTGTTCACCACAGGGACATCTCTCTCTATTCGTCTTCCTCTATACTGCGTAGCTACTGTTCACCACAGGGACATCTCTCTATTCGTCTTCCTCTATACTGCGTAGCTACTGTTCACCACAGGGACATCTCTCTCTATTCGTCTTCCTCTATACTGCGTAGCTACTGTTCACCACAGGGACATCTCTCTCTTCGTCTTCCTCTATACTGCGTAGCTACTGTTCACCACAGGGACATCTCTCTCTTCGTCTTCCTCTATACTTTGTAAGTCGCTCTGGATAAGAGCGTCTGCTAAATGACTTAAATGTAAATGTAATACTGCGTAGCTACTGTTCACCACAGGGACATCTCTCTCTTCGTCTTCCTCTATACTGCGTAGCTACTGTTCACCACAGGGACATCTCTCTATCCGTCTTCCTCTATACTGCGTAGCTACTGTTCACCACAGGGACATCTCTCTCTTCGTCTTCCTCTATACTGCGTAGCTACTGTTCACCACAGGGACATCTCTCTCTTCGTCTTCCTCTATACTGCGTAGCTACTGTTCACCACAGGGACATCTCTCTCTTCGTCTTCCTCTATACTGCGTAGCTACTGTTCACCACAGGGACATCTCTCTCTTCGTCTTCCTCTATACTGCGTAGCTACTGTTCACCACAGGGACATGGAATCACAGCATTACAGCGTGATCTCTGTGTAGTGACTGACAGCTGTGCTCCGGAACGTTGTGTTCTACAATGTGTTCTAATGTAGAATGTTGTGTTCTACAATGTGTTCTAATGTAGAATGTTGTGTTCTACAATGTGTTCTAATGTAGAATGTTGTGTTCTACAATGTGTTCTAATGTAGAATGTTGTGTTCTACAATGTGTTCTAATGTAGAATGTTGTGTTCTACAATGTGTTCTAATGTAGAATGTTGTGTTCTACAATGTGTTCTAATGTAGAATGTTGTGTTCTACAATGTGTTCTAATGTAGAATGTTGTGTTCTACAATGTGTTCTAATGTAGAATGTTGTGTTCTACAATGTGTTCTAATGTAGAATGTTGTGTTCTACAATGTGTTCTAATGTAGAATGTTGTGTTCTACAATGTGTTCTAATGTAGAATGTTGTGTTCTACAATGTGTTCTAATGTAGAATGTTGTCTCATGTTGCCATACCTCCAAAACTCACATCGTTATCACGCCTCGCTTGGAGGTCTGGAGAATTTTGTATTAGCAGAAATGGTTTGAAATGGTCCACAAGATTTGGATTGGATGTTACATTTCAAGAACCCTCCCCCCACACACCCGTAGAAGGGCTGCTGTTTGTTATGTGCCACACTGTTTTCCATCCAGGAAGTTGTTGATGCCGAGGCTAGTTTCAAGTGTGGCCGACAGTCTGCGATTTATATTTATTGAAATTAAAAGTGTATTACGTTGGGAAACGTCACAAAAAGTTCTAAACCGTTCAAGTGTCAGATTTTTTCCCCCATGTCTCCATTTTGTCTCCATTGTCCACATGTTAGCTGGCTGCGCTTTTTATTTTATTTTTATTTATTTATTTTACCGTTATTTTACCAGGTAAGTTGAATGAGAACACGTTCTCATTTGCAGCAACGACCTGGGGAATAGTTACAGGGGAGAGGAGGGGGATGAATGAGCCAATTGTAAACTGGGGATTATTAGGTGACCATGATGGTTTGAGGGCCAGATTGGGAATTTAGCCAGGACACCGGGGTTAACACCCCTACTCTTACGATAAGTGCCATGGGATCTTTAATGACCTCAGAGTCAGGACACCCGTTTAACGTCCCATCCGAAAGACGGCACCCTACACAGGGCAGTGTCCCCAATCACTGCCCTGGGGCATTGGGATATTTTTTTTTTTTTAGACCAGAGGAAAGAGTGCCTCCTACTGGCCCTCCAACATCACTTCCAGCAGCATCTGGTCTCCCATCCAGGGACTGACCAGGACCAACCCTGCTTAGCTTCAGAAGCAAGCCAGCAGTGGTATGCAGGGTGGTATGCTGCTGGCTTTGCTACCACCGAACATATCGTGAAGATTGCCCAATATTTAGTTTTTGTAAGGACACAAAAAATGGAGGCAGTGGGAGAACCTATTCAAGTAAGTAAATAACATGTTTAAAATATTTTATTTAAACTATGTATTATTAGCTAGTTACAAAGCTGGCTACAGTAGGCCACTTTGCAGGCTAACTGAGCTGCAAGCTAACTTCACACACTGTTTAGCTAAGGGAATTTAATGTAATCAGTTAGCTAACTTCACACACTGTTTAGCTAAGGGAATTTAATGTAATCAGTTAGCAAACTTTATATTAGCTCGCTATCTTGATGTAATCATTACAAATTAAAAACAGTCTCCAAATGCATGTGCAGATAACAGCCATGGAAGAGGGTGACAGTATGAGAGGACATTATGAGAGGACATTATGAGAGGACATTAAAGGGAGGACATTAAAGGGAGGACAGTGAGAGGACATTAAAGGGAGGACAGTATGAGAGGACATTAAAGGGAGGACAGTATGAGAGGTCATTAAAGGGAGGACAGTATGAGAGGTCATTAAAGGGAGGACATTATGAGAGGTCATTAAAGGGAGGACATTATGAGAGGACATTAAAGGGAGGACATTATGAGAGGTCATTAAAGGGAGGACATTATGAGAGGACATTAAAGGGAGGACATTATGAGAGGTCATTAAAGGGAGGACATTATGAGAGGACATTATGAGAGGACAGTATGAGAGGACATTAAAGGGAGGACAGTATGAGAGGTCATTAAAGGGAGGACAGTATGAGAGGACATTAAAGGGAGGACATTATGAGAGGACATTATGAGAGGACATTAAAGGGAGGACATTATGAGAGGACATTATGAGAGGACAGTATGAGAGGACATTAAAGGGAGGACAGTATGAGAGGTCATTAAAGGGAGGACAGTATGAGAGGACATTAAAGGGAGGACATTATGAGAGGTCATTAAAGGGAGGACATTATGAGAGGACATTAAAGGGAGGACATTATGAGAGGTCATTAAAGGGAGGACATTATGAGAGGACATTAAAGGGAGGACATTAAAGGGAGGACAGTATGAGAGGACATTAAAGGGAGGACAGTATGAGAGGACATTAAAGGGAGGACAGTATGAGAGGTCATTAAAGGGAGGACAGTATGAGAGGTCATTAAAGGGAGGACATTATGAGAGGTCATTAAAGGGAGGACATTATGAGAGGACATTAAAGGGAGGACATTATGAGAGGTCATTAAAGGGAGGACATTATGAGAGGACATTAAAGGGAGGACATTATGAGAGGTCATTAAAGGGAGGACATTATGAGAGGACATTAAAGGGAGGACATTATGAGAGGACATTAAAGGGAGGACATTATGAGAGGACATTAAAGGGAGGACATTATGAGAGGACATTAAAGGGAGGACATTATGAGAGGACATTAAAGGGAGGACAATATGAGAGGACATTAAAGGGAGGACATTATGAGAGAACATTAAAGGGAGGACATTATGAGAGGACATTAAAGGGAGGACATTATGAGAGGACATTAAAGGGAGGACATTATGAGAGGACATTAAAGGGAGGACATTATGAGAGGACATTAAAGGGAGGACATTAAAGGGAGGACATTATGAGAGGACATTAAAGGGAGGACATTAAAGGGAGGACATTATGAGAGGACATTAAAGGGAGGACATTAAAGGGAGGACATTATGAGAGGACATTAAAGGGAGGACATTAAAGGGAGGACATTAAAGGGAGGACATTATGAGAGGACATTAAAGGGAGGACATTATGAGAGGACATTATGAGAGGACATTATGAGAGGTCATTAAAGGGAGGACATTAAAGGGAGGACATTATGGGAGGACATTAAAGGGAGGACATTATGAGAGGACATTAAAGGGAGGACATTATGGGAGGACATTAAAGGGAGGACATTTTGGGAGGACATTATGAGAGGACATTATGGGAGGACATTAAAGGGAGGACATTAAAGGGAGGACATTAAAGGGAGGACATTTTGGGAGAACATTTTTGGGAGGACATTTTGGGAGGACATTAAAGGGAGGACATTATGGGAGGACATTAAAGGGAGGACATTAAAGGGAGGACATTATGGGAGGACATTAAAGGGAGGACAGTATGAGAGGACATTAAAGGGAGGACATTATGAGAGGACATTATGGGAGGACATTAAAGGGAGGACATTTTGGGAGGACATTTTGGGAGGACACTAAAGGGAGGACATTATGGGAGGACATTAAAGGGAGGACATTAAAGGGAGGACATTATGGGAGGACATTAAAGGGAGGACAGTATGAGAGGACATTAAATGGAGGACATTATGGGAGGACATTGTGGGAGGACATTAAAGGGAGGACATTAACATTATGGGAGGACATTTTGGGAGGACAGTATGGGAGGACATTAAAGGGAGGACAGTATGGGAGGACATTAAAGGGAGGACAGTATGAAAATATTATCCAGTTCCAGTCCCTAGAGGGGAAACGTTGAGGACAGAGAGATAATAGCAACATAATATTCAGTGCTGTCTAATTTGAGTAGAACGCAGCCTGTTTCTATGTGATGTTTTATGTCCTCAGATACAGACAGCTGTGAAACTCTGTCTGCAGATGAAGAGGTCCTAATGAATGTCCCAGGAGTCTAAGGGTACCTTCCTACAGTCCCTTCAGAATGTATTCACACCACCTGACTTTTTCCACAGTTTGTTGTGTTACAGCCTGAATTTAAAATGGATTACATTGAGATTTGGTGTCACTGGCCTACACACAAAACCCCATAATGTCAAAGTGGAATTATGTTTCTAGAAATGTTTACAAACTAATAAAAAAATTAAAGCTTTGTTCTAACAAGTCTAAATAAGTTCCGGAGTATTCAACCCCTTTGTTCTAACAAGTCTAAATGAGTTCCGGAGTATTCAACCCCTTTGTTCTAACAAGTCTAAATAAGTTCCGGAGTATTCAACCCCTTTGTTCTAACAAGTCTAAATGAGTTCCGGAGTATTCAACCCCTTTGTTCTAACAAGTCTAAATGAGTTCCGGAGTATTCAACCCCTTTGTTCTAACAAGTCTAAATAAGTTCCGGAGTATTCAACCCCTTTGTTCTAACAAGTCTAAATGAGTTCCGGAGTATTCAACCCCTTTGTTCTAACAAGTCTAAATAAGTTCCGGAGTATTCAACCCCTTTGTTCTAACAAGTCTAAATGAGTTCCGGAGTATTCAACCCCTTTGTTCTAACAAGTCTAAATAAGTTCCGGAGTATTCAACCCCTTTGTTCTAACAAGTCTAAATAAGTTCCGGAGTATTCAACCCCTTTGTTCTAACAAGTCTAAATGAGTTCCGGAGTATTCAACCCCTTTGTTCTAACAAGTCTAAATAAGTTCCGGAGTATTCAACCCCTTTGTTCTAACAAGTCTAAATAAGTTCCGGAGTATTCAACCCCTTTGTTCTAACAAGTCTAAATAAGTTCCGGAGTATTCAACCCCTTTGATATAACAAGTCTAAATGAGTTCCAGAGTATTCAACCCCTTTGTTCTAACAAGTCTAAATGAGTTCCGGAGTATTCAACCCCTTTGTTCTAACAAGTCTAAATAAGTTCCGGAGTATTCAACCCCTTTGTTCTAACAAGTCTAAATAAGTTCCGGAGTATTCAACCCCTTTGATATAACAAGTCTAAATGAGTTCCGGAGTATTCAACCCCTTTGTTCTAACAAGTCTAAATAAGTTCCGGAGTATTCAACCCCTTTGTTCTAACAAGTCTAAATGAGTTCCGGAGTATTCAACCCCTTTTTTCTAACAAGTCTAAATGAGTTCCGGAGTATTCAACCCCTTTGTTCTAACAAGTCTAAATGAGTTCCAGAGTATTCAACCCCTTTGTTCTAACAAGTCTAAATGAGTTCCGGAGTATTCAACCCCTTTGTTCTAACAAGTCTAAATGAGTTCCGGAGTATTCACCCCTTTGTTCTAACAAGTCTAAATGAGTTCCGGAGTATTCAACCCCTTTGTTCTAACACGTCTAAATAAGTTCCGGAGTATTCAACCCCTTTGTTCTAACACGTCTAAATGAGTTCCGGAGTATTCAACCCCTTTGTTCTAACACGTCTAAATGAGTTCCGGAGTATTCAACCCCTTTGTTCTAACAAGTCTAAATGAGTTCCGGAGTATTCAACCCCTTTGTTCTAACAAGTCTAAATGAGTTCCGGAGTATTCAACCCCTTTGTTCTAACAAGTCTAAATAAGTTCTGGAGTATTCAACCCCTTTGTTCTAACACGTCTAAATAAGTTCCGGAGTATTCAACCCCTTTGTTCTAACAAGTCTAAATGAGTTCCGGAGTATTCAACCCCTTTGTTCTAACAAGTCTAAATGAGTTCCGGAGTATTCAACCCCTTTGTTCTAAACAAGTCTAAATGAGTTCCGGAGTATTCAACCCCTTTGTTCTAACAAGTCTAAATGAGTTCCGGAGTATTCAACCCCTTTGTTCTAACAAGTCTAAATAAGTTATGGAGTATTCAACCCCTTTGTTCTAACAAGTCTAAATAAGTTCTGGAGTATTCAACCCCTTTGTTCTAACAAGTCTAAATAAGTTCTGGAGTATTCAACCCCTTTGTTCTAACAAGTCTAAATAAGTTCCGGAGTATTCAACCCCTTTGTTCTAACAAGTCTAAATAAGTTGACTGGTTTCTAAACTGCTAATAGTTAGCCTAATTTCAGTTAATGTGACAAAACAAGCAGGAATAGTGTAGAGAATCATTGTACCATCTAAACCACTGTGAATACTGTATTTTCCATAACCTATTTTCCATAACCAAAATTACAGTATTTTCCAGAACCAAAATTACAGTATTTCCCAGAACCAAAATTACAGAATTTCCCAGAACCAAAATTACAGTATTTTCCATTTCCAGAACCAAAATTACAGTATTTCCCAGAACCAAAATTACAGTATTTTCCAGAACCAAAATTACAGTATTTTCCAGAACCAAAATTACAGTATTTTCCATTTCCAGAACCAAAATTACAGTATTTCCCAGAACCAAAATTACAGTATTTTCCATTTCCAGAACCAAAATTACAGTATTTCCCAGAACCAAAATTACAGTATTTTCCATTTCCAGAACCAAAATTACAGTATTTCCCAGAACCAAAATTACAGTATTTTCCAAAACCAAAATTACAGTATTTTCCAGAACCAAATTTACAGTATTTTCCAGAACCAAAATTACTGTATTTCCCAGAACCAAAATTACAGTATTTTCCAGAACCAGAAATACAGTATTTTCCAGAACCAAAAACACAGTATTTTCAACTGTTTGAAGCTGGTGTACAAAACTGAAAGTAAAAGAAACTTAGGAACGAGAAGCATAGAAATAGCACACACAGAACAGATCTACCGCTTCTTAGATTTGCTTTCAACGAGAATGGCAGATCTATAACACACATTTCTATGTGAATTTGGTCAGGTTGCCGTAAAAGTGACATATTGTAGCTTTAACAAGTCATAATTAGTTGCATGGAGTCACTCTGTGTGCAATAATCGTATTTAACATGATTTTTGAATGACTACCCCATCTCTGTACCCCACACATACAATTATCTGTAAGGTCCCTCAGTCGAACAGTGCATTTCAAACACAGATTCAACCACAAAGACCAGGGAGGTTTTCCAATGCCTCATAAAGAAGGGAGGGCACCTATTAGTAGATGGGTCAACAACAAAAAAACAGACAGTTAATATCCCTTTGAGCAAGCTATTAATAACACTTTGGATGGTGTATCAATACACCCAGTCACTACAAAGATACAGGCATCCTTCCTAACTTAGTTGCCGGAGAGGAAAGAAAACGCTCAGGGATTTCACCATGAGGCCAATGGGGACTTTAAAACAGTTACAGAGTTTAACGGCTGTGATAGGAGAACACTGAGTAGTTACATTGTAGTGACTCCATAATACTAACCTAAATGACAGAGTGAAAAGAAGGAAGCCTGTACAGAATTCAAACATTCCAAAACATGCATTCTGTTAAAAAAATCCAACACAGCACATCACTGAGGACCACTCTTCATATTTTCAAGCATAGTGGTGGCTGCTTTATGTTATGGGTATGCTTGGGCGGCAGATAGCCTAGTGGTTAGAGCGTTGGGCCAGTAACCGAAAGATTGCTAGGTGGAATCCCTGAGCTGACAAGGTAAAAATCTGTTGTTCTGCCCCTGAGCAAGGCAGTTAACCCATTGTTTTCCGGGCGCCGAAGACGTGGATGTCGATTAAGGTAGCCCCTCGCACCTCTCTGATTCAGAGGGGTTGGATTAAATGCGGAAGACACATTTCAGTTGAATGCATTCAGTTGTACAAGCAAAGGAAAGGAAAGGGGGTTTCCTTTCCTTTGCTTGCCATCGTTAAGGACTGGGGAGTTTTTCAGGATGAAAAGGAAATGGACTGGAGCTAAGCACAGGCCAAATCCTGTAGGAAAACTTGGTTGTCTGCTTTCCACCAGACACTGGGAGAGGAATTCACCTTTCAGCAGGACAATAACCTAAAACACAAGGCCAAATCTACACTGGAGATGACGTGGAATGTTCCTGAGTGTCCTAGTTACAGTTTGACTTAAAATCGGCTTGAAGGCAAGACTTGAAAATGGCTGTCTAGCAGTGATGAACAACCAACTAGACAGACCGTCAGCTGAGTCTTGTCCTAGAGCAAAACAACCGACATGTACATATCTCACATTTACACAGACGTGTCATATTAGTACGTAGCCCAAACTGTTTGGACGCTACAGACAGAAGTTGGCAGATCGGCTGTACCGACTTCAGACGAGTCCCAAGACGCTTGTGGGGAAAAAACGGAGAAACACCATCGTGTTCGTGAAAGTCTCATTCCTATAGAGGTGAGAAAACCAATTTTCAGGATGTCTCGTGGTCTGACAAACACCCCTCTAGTTCTGTCACCTTTCACCACAGATGCGGAAGTGCGACACAGGTGGGTGTGGTGGACTGAGACACATCCAATGAGAAAGAAACAGATTTCCTTCTAGCTTAAAACGGACAGATTTTTATGGACATGTTCGTATTATGCTAATTCGATTTCCGAGGGACGTGGACATCGACTTTAGGAGGTTAAAGGGAAAAACACAACAGCTTCATATTCATCATCTCCAACGTGTGAAAATTTAGCATTTCAACGTTTTGGTAAAAAGGTATGAATCGTGTAATTTTAACCAATTACGAGTAAGCATTGCCGACTAATTGTCTTCTAATTGGTTGATGCTGTCATTGGACACTTTGAAATATGATGATATGATATGTTGATTTTTTGAGTGAAGTGTTTAAAGTTGTTTACATTTTTTTAACTATTATTCAAGATGAACTAGTGTCAATGTTGATTGATCACAGATTACAATCCTACAATACAATAAAGAGGGGAAGGGGTTCTGTCTAACGTATCTGTGTTTCTGTGTTGTATTCTCCAATTAGCATGTCCTTTTTGTCTGGTTGTGGTGTATTCTCCAATTAGCATGTCCTTTATGTCTGGTTGTGGTGTATTCTCCAATTAGCATGTCCTTTATGTCTGGTTGTGGTGTATTCTCCAATTAGCATGTCCTTTATGTCTGGTTGTGGTGTATTCTCCAATTAGCATGTCCTTTATGTCTGGTTGTGGTGTATTCTCCAATTAGCATGTCCTTTATGTCTGGTTGTGGTGTATTCTCCAATTAGCATGTCCTTTATGTCTGGTTGTGGTGTATTCTCCAATTAGCATGTCCTTTATGTCTGGTTGTGGTGTATTCTCCAATTAGCATGTCCTTTATGTCTGGTTGTGGTGTATTCTCCAATTAGCATGTCCTTTATGTCTGGTTGTGGTGTATTCTCCAATTAGCATGTCCTTTATGTCTGGTTGTGGTGTATTCTCCAATTAGCATGTCCTTTATGTCTGGTTGTGGTGTATTCTCCAATTAGCATGTCCTTTATGTCTGGTTGTGGTGTATTCTCCAATTAGCATGTCCTTTATGTCTGGTTGTGGTGTATTCTCCAATTAGCATGTCCTTTATGTCTGGTTGTGGTGTATTCTCCAATTAGCATGTCCTTTATGTCTGGTTGTGGTGTATTCTCCAATTAGCATGTCCTTTATGTCTGGTTGTGGTGTATTCTCCAATTAGCATGTCCTTTATGTCTGGTTGTGGTGTATTCTCCAATTAGCATGTCCTTTATGTCTGGTTGTGGTGTATTCTCCAATTAGCATGTCCTTTATGTCTGGTTGTGGTGTATTCTCCAATTAGCATGTCCTTTATGTCTGGTTGTGGTGTATTCTCCAATTAGCATGTCCTTTATGTCTGGTTGTGGTGTATTCTCCAATTAGCATGTCCTTTATGTCTGGTTGTGGTGTATTCTCCAATTAGCATGTCCTTTATGTCTGGTTGTGGTGTATTCTCCAATTAGCATGTCCTTTATGTCTGGTTGTGGTGTATTCTCCAATTAGCATGTCCTTTATGTCTGGTTGTGTGTATTCTCCAATTAGCATGTCCTTTATGTCTGGTTGTGGTGTATTCTCCAATTAGCATGTCCTTTATGTCTGGTTGTGGTGTATTCTCCAATTAGCATGTCCTTTATGTCTGGTTGTGGTGTATTCTCCAATTAGCATGTCCTTTATGTCTGGTTGTGGTGTATTCTCCAATTAGCATGTCCTTTATGTCTGGTTGTGGTGTATTCTCCAATTAGCATGTCCTTTATGTCTGGTTGTGGTGTATTCTCCAATTAGCATGTCCTTTGTGTCTGGTTGTGGTGTATTCTCCAATTAGCATGTCCTTTGTGTCTGGTTGTGGTGTATTCTCCAATTAGCATGTCCTTTATGTCTGGTTGTGGTGTATTCTCCAATTAGCATGTCCTTTATGTCTGGTTGTGGTGTATTCTCCAATTAGCATGTCCTTTATGTCTGGTTGTGGTGTATTCTCCAATTAGCATGTCCTTTATGTCTGGTTGTGGTGTATTCTCCAATTAGCATGTCCTTTATGTCTGGTTGTGGTGTATTCTCCAATTAGCATGTCCTTTATGTCTGGTTGTGGTGTATTCTCCAATTAGCATGTCCTTTATGTCTGGTTGTGGTGTATTCTCCAATTAGCATGTCCTTTATGTCTGGTTGTGGTGTATTCTCCAATTAGCATGTCCTTTATGTCTGGTTGTGGTGTATTCTCCAATTAGCATGTCCTTTATGTCTGGTTGTGGTGTATTCTCCAATTAGCATGTCCTTTATGTCTGGTTGTGGTGTATTCTCCAATTAGCATGTCCTTTATGTCTGGTTGTGGTGTATTCTCCAATTAGCATGTCCTTTATGTCTGGTTGTGGTGTATTCTCCAATTAGCATGTCCTTTATGTCTGGTTGTGGTGTATTCTCCAATTAGCATGTCCTTTATGTCTGGTTGTGGTGTATTCTCCAATTAGCATGTCCTTTATGTCTGGTTGTGGTGTATTCTCCAATTAGCATGTCCTTTATGTCTGGTTGTGGTGTATTCTCCAATTAGCATGTCCTTTATGTCTGGTTGTGGTGTATTCTCCAATTAGCATGTCCTTTATGTCTGGTTGTGGTGTATTCTCCAATTAGCATGTCCTTTATGTCTGGTTGTGGTGTATTCTCCAATTAGCATGTCCTTTATGTCTGGGTGTGTTGTATTCTCCAATTAGCATGTCCTTTATGTCTGGTTGTGGTGTATTCTCCAATTAGCATGTCCTTTATGTCTGGTTGTGGTGTATTGTCCAATTAGCATGTCCTTTATGTCTGGTTGTGGTGTATTCTCCAATTAGCATGTCCTTTATGTCTGGTTGTGGTGTATTCTCCAATTAGCATGTCCTTTATGTCTGGTTGTGGTGTATTCTCCAATTAGCATGTCCTTTATGTCTGGTTGTGGTGTATTCTCCAATTAGCATGTCCTTTATGTCTGGTTGTGGTGTATTGTCCAATTAGCATGTCCTTTATGTCTGGTTGTGGTGTATTCTCCAATTAGCATGTCCTTTATGTCTGGTTGTGTTGTATTCTCCAATTAGCATGTCCTTTATGTCTGGTTGTGGTGTATTCTCCAATTAGCATGTCCTTTATGTCTGGTTGTGGTGTATTCTCCAATTAGCATGTCCTTTATGTCTGGTTGTGGTGTATTCTCCAATTAGCATGTCCTTTATGTCTGGTTGTGGTGTATTCTCCAATTAGCATGTCCTTTATGTCTGGTTGTGGTGTATTCTCCAATTAGCATGTCCTTTATGTCTGGTTGTGGTGTATTCTCCAATTAGCATGTCCTTTATGTCTGGTTGTGGTGTATTGTCCAATTAGCATGTCCTTTATGTCTGGTTGTGGTGTATTGTCCAATTAGCATGTCCTTTATGTCTGGTTGTGGTGTATTCTCCAATTAGCATGTCCTTTATGTCTGGTTGTGGTGTATTCTCCAATTAGCATGTCCTTTATGTCTGGTTGTGTTGTATTCTCCAATTAGCATGTCCTTTATGTCTGGTTGTGGTGTATTCTCCAATTAGCATGTCCTTTATGTCTGGTTGTGGTGTATTCTCCAATTAGCATGTCCTTTATGTCTGGTTGTGGTGTATTCTCCAATTAGCATGTCCTTTATGTCTGGTTGTGGTGTATTCTCCAATTAGCATGTCCTTTATGTCTGGTTGTGGTGTATTCTCCAATTAGCATGTCCTTTATGTCTGGTTGTGGTGTATTCTCCAATTAGCATGTCCTTTATGTCTGGTTGTGGTGTATTCTCCAATTAGCATGTCCTTTATGTCTGGTTGTGGTGTATTCTCCAATTAGCATGTCCTTTATGTCTGGTTGTGGTGTATTCTCCAATTAGCATGTCCTTTATGTCTGGTTGTGGTGTATTCTCCAATTAGCATGTCCTTTATGTCTGGTTGTGGTGTATTCTCCAATTAGCATGTCCTTTATGTCTGGTTGTGGTGTATTGTCCAATTAGCATGTCCTTTATGTCTGGTTGTGGTGTATTCTCCAATTAGCATGTCCTTTATGTCTGGTTGTGGTGTATTCTCCAATTAGCATGTCCTTTATGTCTGGTTGTGGTGTATTCTCCAATTAGCATGTCCTTTATGTCTGGTTGTGGTGTATTCTCCAATTAGCATGTCCTTTATGTCTGGTTGTGGTGTATTCTCCAATTAGCATGTCCTTTATGTCTGGTTGTGGTGTATTCTCCAATTAGCATGTCCTTTATGTCTGGTTGTGGTGTATTCTCCAATTAGCATGTCCTTTATGTCTGGTTGTGGTGTATTCTCCAATTAGCATGTCCTTTATGTCTGGTTGTGGTGTATTCTCCAATTAGCATGTCCTTTATGTCTGGTTGTGGTGTATTCTCCAATTAGCATGTCCTTTATGTCTGGTTGTGGTGTATTCTCCAATTAGCATGTCCTTTATGTCTGGTTGTGTTGTATTCTCCAATTAGCATGTCCTTTATGTCTGGTTGTGGTGTATTCTCCAATTAGCATGTCCTTTATGTCTGGGTGTGTTGTATTCTCCAATTAGCATGTCCTTTATGTCTGGGTGTGTTGTATTCTCCAATTAGCATGTCCTTTATGTCTGGGTGTGTTGTATTCTCCAATTAGCATGTCCTTTATGTCTGGGTGTGTTGTATTCTCCAATTAGCATGTCCTTTATGTCTGGTTGTGGTGTATTCTCCAATTAGCATGTCCTTTATGTCTGGTTGTGGTGTATTGTCCAATTAGCATGTCCTTTATGTCTGGTTGTGGTGTATTCTCCAATTAGCATGTCCTTTATGTCTGGTTGTGGTGTATTCTCCAATTAGCATGTCCTTTATGTCTGGTTGTGGTGTATTCTCCAATTAGCATGTCCTTTATGTCTGGTTGTGTTGTATTCTCCAATTAGCATGTCCTTTATGTCTGGTTGTGGTGTATTGTCCAATTAGCATGTCCTTTATGTCTGGTTGTGGTGTATTCTCCAATTAGCATGTCCTTTATGTCTGGTTGTGTTGTATTCTCCAATTAGCATGTCCTTTATGTCTGGTTGTGGTGTATTCTCCAATTAGCATGTCCTTTATGTCTGGTTGTGGTGTATTCTCCAATTAGCATGTCCTTTATGTCTGGTTGTGGTGTATTCTCCAATTAGCATGTCCTTTATGTCTGGTTGTGGTGTATTGTCCAATTAGCATGTCCTTTATGTCTGGTTGTGGTGTATTCTCCAATTAGCATGTCCTTTATGTCTGGTTGTGGTGTATTCTCCAATTAGCATGTCCTTTATGTCTGGTTGTGGTGTATTGTCCAATTAGCATGTCCTTTATGTCTGGTTGTGGTGTATTGTCCAATTAGCATGTCCTTTATGTCTGGTTGTGGTGTATTCTCCAATTAGCATGTCCTTTATGTCTGGTTGTGGTGTATTCTCCAATTAGCATGTCCTTTATGTCTGGTTGTGGTGTATTCTCCAATTAGCATGTCCTTTATGTCTGGTTGTGGTGTATTCTCCAATTAGCATGTCCTTTATGTCTGGTTGTGGTGTATTCTCCAATTAGCATGTCCTTTATGTCTGGTTGTGGTGTATTCTCCAATTAGCATGTCCTTTATGTCTGGTTGTGGTGTATTCTCCAATTAGCATGTCCTTTATGTCTGGTTGTGGTGTATTCTCCAATTAGCATGTCCTTTATGTCTGGTTGTGGTGTATTCTCCAATTAGCATGTCCTTTATGTCTGGTTGTGGTGTATTGTCCAATTAGCATGTCCTTTATGTCTGGTTGTGGTGTATTGTCCAATTAGCATGTCCTTTATGTCTGGTTGTGGTGTATTCTCCAATTAGCATGTCCTTTATGTCTGGTTGTGGTGTATTCTCCAATTAGCATGTCCTTTATGTCTGGTTGTGGTGTATTCTCCAATTAGCATGTCCTTTATGTCTGGTTGTGGTGTATTCTCCAATTAGCATGTCCTTTATGTCTGGTTGTGGTGTATTCTCCAATTAGCATGTCCTTTATGTCTGGTTGTGGTGTATTCTCCAATTAGCATGTCCTTTATGTCTGGTTGTGGTGTATTGTCCAATTAGCATGTCCTTTATGTCTGGTTGTGGTGTATTCTCCAATTAGCATGTCCTTTATGTCTGGTTGTGGTGTATTCTCCAATTAGCATGTCCTTTATGTCTGGTTGTGTTGTATTCTCCAATTAGCATGTCCTTTATGTCTGGTTGTGGTGTATTCTCCAATTAGCATGTCCTTTATGTCTGGTTGTGGTGTATTCTCCAATTAGCATGTCCTTTATGTCTGGTTGTGGTGTATTCTCCAATTAGCATGTCCTTTATGTCTGGTTGTGGTGTATCAAATCAAATCAAATCAAATTGTATTAGTCACATACACATGGTTAGCAGATGTTAATGCGAGTGTAGCGAAATGCTTGTGCTTCTAGTTCCGACAATGCAGTAATAACCAACAAGTAATCTAACCTAACAATTCCACAACTACTACCTTACACACACACACAAGTGTAAAGGGATAAAGAATATGTACATAAAGATATATGAATGAGTGGTGGTACAGAACGGCATGGCAGATGCAGTAGATGGTATAGAGTACGGTATATACATATGAGATGAGTACTGTAGGGTATGTAAACATAAAGTGGCATAGTTTAAAGTGGCTAGTGGTACATGTATTACATAAAGATGGCAAGATGCAGTAGATGATATAGAGTACAGTATATACATATGAGATGGGTAATGTAGGGTATGTAAACATTATATTAAGTGGCATTGTTTAAAGTGGCTAGTGGTACATTTTTACATAATTTCCATCAATTCCCATTTTTAAAGTGGCTGGAGTTGAGTCAGTATGTTGGCAGCGGCCGCTAAATGTTAGTGGTGGCTGTTTAACAGTCTGATGGCCTTGAGATAGAAGCTGTTTTTCAGTCTCTCGGTCCCTGCTTTGATGCACCTGTACTGACCTCGCCTTCTGGATGATAGCGGGGTGAACAGGCAGTGGCTTGGGTGGTTGTTGTCCTTGATGATCTTTATGGCCTTCCTGTGACATCGGGTGGTGTAGGTGTCCTGGAGGGCAGGTAGTTTGCCCCTGGTGATGCGTTCTGCAGACCTCACTACCCTCTGGAGAGCCTTACGGTTGTGGGCGGAGCAGTTGCCGTACCAGGCGGTGATACAGCCCGACAGGATGCTCTCGATTGTGCATCTGTAGAAGTTTGTGAGTGCTTTTGGTGACAAGCCGAATTTCTTCAGCCTCCTGAGGTTGAAGAGGCGCTGCTGCGCCTTCTTCACAACGCTGTCTGTGTGGGTGGACCAATTCAGTTTGTCCGTGATGTGTACACCGAGGAACTTAAAACTTTCCACCTTCTCCACTACTGACCCGTCGATGTGGATAGGGGGGTGCTCCCTCTGCTGTTTCCTGAAGTCCACAATCATCTCCTTTGTTTTGTTGACGTTGAGTGTGAGGTTATTTTCCTGACACCACACTCCGAGGGCCCTCACCTCCTCCCTGTAGGCCGTCTCGTCGTTGTTGGTAATCAAGCCTACCACTGTAGTGTCATCCGCAAACTTGATGATTGAGTTGGAGGCGTGCATGGCCACGCAGTCGTGGGTGAACAGGGAGTACAGGAGAGGGCTCAGAACGCACCCTTGTGGGGCCCCAGTGTTGAGGATCAGCGGGGTGGAGATGTTGTTACCTACCCTCACCACCTGGGGGCGGCCCGTCAGGAAGTCCAGGACCCAGTTGCACAGGGCGGGGTCGAGACCCAGGGTCTCAAGCTTGATGACGAGTTTGGAGGGTACTATGGTGTTAAATGCTGAGCTGTAATCGATGAACAGCATTCTCACACGGGTATTCCTCTTGTCCAGATGGGTTAGGGCAGTGTGCAGTGTGGTTGCGATTGCGTCGTCTGTGGACCTATTGGGTCGGTAAGCAAATTGGAGTGGGTCTAGGGTGTCCGGTAGGGTGGAGGTGATATGGTCCTTGACTAGTCTCTCAAAGCACTTCATGATGACGGAAGTGAGTGCTACGGGGCGGTAGTCGTTTAGCTCAGTTACCTTAGCTTTCTTGGGAACAGGAACAATGGTGGCCCTCTTGAAGCATGTGGGAACAGCAGACTGGGATAAGGATTGATTGAATATGTCCGTAAACACACCAGCCAGCTGGTCTGCGCATGCTCTGAGGACGCGGCTGGGAATGCCGTCTGGGCCTGCAGCCTTGCGAGGGTTAACACGTTTAAATGTTTTACTCACCTCGGCTGCAGTGAAGGAGAGCCCGCAGGTTTTGGTAGGGGGCCGTGTCAGTGGCACTGTATTGTCCTCAAAGCGGGCAAAAAAGTTGTTTAGCCTGTCTGGGAGCAAGACATCCTGGTCCGCGACGGGGCTGGTTTTCTTTTTGTAATCCGTGATTGACTGTAGACCCTGCCACATACCTCTTGTGTCTGAGCTGTTGAATTGCGACTCGATTTTGTCTCTGTACTGGGACTTAGCCTGTTTGATTGCCTTGCAGAGAGAATAGCTACACTGTTTGTATTCGGTCATGCTTCCGGTCACCTTGCCCTGGTTAAAAGCAGTGGTTCGCGCTTTCAGTTTCACGCGAATGCTGCCGTCAATCCACGGTTTCTGGTTTGGGAATGTTTTTATCGTTGCTGTGGGTACGACATCGTCAATGCACTTCCTAATGAACTCGCTCACCGAATCAGCATATTCGTCAATATTGTTGTTGGACGCGATGCGGAACATATTCCAATCCGCGTGATCGAAGCAGTCTTGAAGCGTGGATTCAGATTGGTCGGACCAGCGTTGAACAGACCTGAGCGCGGGAGCTTGTTGTTTGAGTTTCTGTTTGTAGGCTGGAATCAACAAAATGGAGTCGTGGTCAGCTTTTCCGAAAGGGGGGCGGGGGAGGGCCTTATATGCGTCGCGGAAATTAGTATAACAATGATCTAGGGTTTTTCCAGCCCTGGTAGCACAATCGATATGCTGATAGAATTTAGGGAGTTTTGTTTTTAGATTAGCCTTGTTAAAATCCCCAGCTACGATGAATGCAGCCTCAGGGTGTGTGGTTTCCAGTTTACAAAGAGTCAGATAAAGTTCGTTCAGGGCCATCGATGTGTCTGCTTGGGGGGGAATATATACGGCTGTGATTATGATTGAAGAGAATTCCCTTGGTAGATAATGCGGTCGACATTTGATTGTGAGGAGTTCTAGATCAGGTGAACAGAATGACTTGAGTTCCTGTGTGTTGTTATGATGATCACACCACTTCTCGTTAATCATAAGGCATACCCCCCCGCCCCTCTTCTTACCGGAAAGATGTTTGTTTCTGTCGGCGCAATGCATGAAGAAACCAGCTGGCTGCACCGACTCCGTTAGCGTCCCTTGAGTTAGCCATGTTTCCGTGAAGCAGAGCACGTTGCAATCCCTGATGTCTCTCTGGAATGCTACCCGTGCTCGGATTTCATCAACCTTATTGTCAAGAGACTGGACATTGGCGAGTAGTATGCTAGGGAGTGGAGCGCGATGTGCCCGTCTCCGAAGCCTGACCACGAGACCGCCTCGTTTGCCCCTTTTTCGGCGTCGCACAGGGTCGCCGGCTGGGATCAGATCCATTGTATTGGGTGGAAGGCAAAACACTGGATCCGTTTCGGGAAAGTCATATTCCTGGTAGGAACGATGATGAGTTGACGTTAATCGTATATTCAGTAGTTCCTCCCGACTGTATGTAATGAAACCTAAGATTACCTGGGGTGCCGATGTAAGAAATAACACATAAAAAAACAAAAAACTGCATATTTTCCAAGGAACGCGAAGCGAGGCGGCCATCTCTTTTCGGCGCCGGAAGTAATGTCCCATTAGCATGTCCTTTATGTCTGGTTGTGGTGTATTCTCCAATTAGCATGTCCTTTATGTCTGGTTGTGTTGTATTGTCCAATTAGCATGTCCTTTATGTCTGGTTGTGTTGTATTGTCCAATTAGCATGTCCTTTATGTCTGGTTGTGTTGTATTGTCCAATTAGCATGTCCTTTATGTCTGGTTGTGTTGTATTGTCCAATTAGCATGTCCTTTATGTCTGGTTGTGGTGTATTGTCCAATTAGCATGTCCTTTATGTCTGGTTGTGGTGTATTGTCCAATTAGCATGTCCTTTATGTCTGGTTGTGGTGTATTCTCCAATTAGCATGTCCTTTATGTCTGGTTGTGTTGTATTGTCCAATTAGCATGTCCTTTATGTCTGGTTGTGTTGTATTGTCCAATTAGCATGTCCTTTATGTCTGGTTGTGTTGTATTGTCCAATTAGCATGTCCTTTATGTCTGGTTGTGTTGTATTGTCCAATTAGCATGTCCTTTATGTCTGGTTGTGGTGTATTGTCCAATTAGCATGTCCTTTATGTCTGGTTGTGGTGTATTCTCCAATTAGCATGTCCTTTATGTCTGGTTGTGGTGTATTGTCCAATTAGCATGTCCTTTATGTCTGGTTGTGGTGTATTGTCCAATTAGCATGTCCTTTATGTCTGGTTGTGGTGTATTGTCCAATTAGCATGTCCTTTATGTCTGGTTGTGGTGTATTGTCCAATTAGCATGTCCTTTATGTCTGGTTGTGTTGTATTGTCCAATTAGCATGTCCTTTATGTCTGGTTGTGGTGTATTCTCCAATTAGCATGTCCTTTATGTCTGGTTGTGGTGTATTCTCCAATTAGCATGTCCTTTATGTCTGGTTGTGGTGTATTGTCCAATTAGCATGTCCTTTATGTCTGGTTGTGGTGTATTCTCCAATTAGCATGTCCTTTATGTCTGGTTGTGGTGTATTCTCCAATTAGCATGTCCTTTATGTCTGGTTGTGGTGTATTCTCCAATTAGCATGTCCTTTATGTCTGGTTGTGGTGTATTCTCCAATTAGCATGTCCTTTATGTCTGGTTGTGGTGTATTCTCCAATTCGCATGTCCTTTATGTCTGGTTGTGGTGTATTCTCCAATTAGCATGTCCTTTATGTCTGGTTGTGGTGTATTCTCCAATTAGCATGTCCTTTATGTCTGGTTGTGGTGTATTCTCCAATTAGCATGTCCTTTATGTCTGGTTGTGGTGTATACTCCAATTAGCATGTCCTTTATGTCTGGTTGTGGTGTATTCTCCAATTAGCATGTCCTTTATGTCTGGTTGTGGTGTATTGTCCAATTAGCATGTCCTTTATGTCTGGTTGTGGTGTATTCTCCAATTAGCATGTCCTTTATGTCTGGTTGTGGTGTATTCTCCAATTAGCATGTCCTTTATGTCTGGTTGTGGTGTATTCTCCAATTAGCATGTCCTTTATGTCTGGTTGTGGTGTATTCTCCAATTAGCATGTCCTTTATGTCTGGTTGTGGTGTATTCTCCAATTAGCATGTCCTTTATGTCTGGTTGTGGTGTATTCTCCAATTAGCATGTCCTTTATGTCTGGTTGTGGTGTATTGTCCAATTAGCATGTCCTTTATGTCTGGTTGTGGTGTATTGTCCAATTAGCATGTCCTTTATGTCTGGTTGTGGTGTATTGTCCAATTAGCATGTCCTTTATGTCTGGTTGTGGTGTATTGTCCAATTAGCATGTCCTTTATGTCTGGTTGTGGTGTATTGTCCAATTAGCATGTCCTTTATGTCTGGTTGTGGTGTATTGTCCAATTAGCATGTCCTTTATGTCTGGTTGTGGTGTATTCTCTAATTAGCATGTCCTTTATGTCTGGTTGTGGTGTATTCTCCAATTAGCATGTCCTTTATGTCTGGTTGTGGTGTATTCTCCAATTAGCATGTCCTTTATGTCTGGTTGTGGTGTATTCTCCAATTAGCATGTCCTTTATGTCTGGTTGTGGTGTATTCTCCAATTAGCATGTCCTTTATGTCTGGTTGTGGTGTATTCTCCAATTAGCATGTCCTTTATGTCTGGTTGTGGTGTATTCTCCAATTAGCATGTCCTTTATGTCTGGTTGTGGTGTATTCTCCAATTAGCATGTCCTTTATGTCTGGTTGTGGTGTATTCTCCAATTAGCATGTCCTTTATGTCTGGTTGTGGTGTATTCTCCAATTAGCATGTCCTTTTTGTCTGGTTGTGGTGTATTCTCCAATTAGCATGTCCTTTATGTCTGGTTGTGGTGTATTCTCCAATTAGCATGTCCTTTATGTCTGGTTGTGGTGTATTCTCCAATTAGCATGTCCTTTATGTCTGGTTGTGGTGTATTCTCCAATTAGCATGTCCTTTATGTCTGGTTGTGGTGTATTCTCCCATTAGCATGTCCTTTATGTCTGGTTGTGGTGTATTCTCCCATTAGCATGTCCTTTATGTCTGGTTGTGGTGTATTCTCCCATTAGCATGTCCTTTATGTCTGGTTGTGGTGTATTGTCCCATTAGCATGTCCTTTATGTCTGGTTGTGGTGTATTGTCCCATTAGCATGTCCTTTATGTCTGGTTGTGTTGTATTGTCCAATTAGCATGTCCTTTATGTCTGGTTGTGTTGTATTGTCCAATTAGCATGTCCTTTATGTCTGGTTGTGTTGTATTGTCCAATTAGCATGTCCTTTATGTCTGGTTGTGTTGTATTGTCCAATTAGCATGTCCTTTATGTCTGGTTGTGTTGTATTGTCCAATTAGCATGTCCTTTATGTCTGGTGGTGTTGTATTGTCCAATTAGCATGTCCTTTATGTCTGGTTGTGGTGTATTCTCCAATTAGCATGTCCTTTATGTCTGGTTGTGGTGTATTCTCCAATTAGCATGTCCTTTATGTCTGGTTGTGTTGTATTCTCCAATTAGCATGTCCTTTATGTCTGGTTGTGTTGTATTGTCCAATTAGCATGTCCTTTATGTCTGGTTGTGTTGTATTGTCCAATTAGCATGTCCTTTATGTCTGGTTGTGTTGTATTGTCCAATTAGCATGTCCTTTATGTCTGGTTGTGTTGTATTGTCCAATTAGCATGTCCTTTATGTCTGGTTGTGTTGTATTGTCCAATTAGCATGTCCTTTATGTCTGGTTGTGTTGTATTGTCCAATTAGCATGTCCTTTATGTCTGGTTGTGGTGTATTCTCCAATTAGCGTGTCCTTTATGTCTGGTTGTGGTGTATTGTCCAATTAGCGTGTCCTTTATGTCTGGTTGTGGTGTATTGTCCAATTAGCGTGTCCTTTATGTCTGGTTGTGTTGTATTGTCCAATTAGCGTGTCCTTTATGTCTGGTTGTGTTGTATTGTCCAATTAGCGTGTCCTTTATGTCTGGTTGTGGTGTATTGTCCAATTAGCATGTCCTTTATGTCTGGTTGTGTTGTATTGTCCAATTAGCATGTCCTTTATGTCTGGTTGTGTTGTATTGTCCAATTAGCGTGTCCTTTATGTCTGGTTGTGTTGTATTGTCCAATTAGCATGTCCTTTATGTCTGGTTGTGTTGTATTGTCCAATTAGCATGTCCTTTATGTCTGGTTGTGTTGTATTGTCCAATTAGCATGTCCTTTATGTCTGGTTGTGTTGTATTGTCCAATTAGCATGTCCTTTATGTCTGGTTGTGGTGTATTCTCCAATTAGCATGTCCTTTATGTCTGGTTGTGGTGTATTCTCCAATTAGCATGTCCTTTATGTCTGGTTGTGGTGTATTGTCCAATTAGCATGTCCTTTATGTCTGGTTGTGGTGTATTGTCCAATTAGCATGTCCTTTATGTCTGGTTGTGGTGTATTGTCCAATTAGCATGTCCTTTATGTCTGGTTGTGGTGTATTGTCCAATTAGCATGTCCTTTATGTCTGGTTGTGTTGTATTGTCCAATTAGCATGTCCTTTATGTCTGGTTGTGGTGTATTCTCCAATTAGCATGTCCTTTATGTCTGGTTGTGGTGTATTGTCCAATTAGCATGTCCTTTATGTCTGGTTGTGGTGTATTGTCCAATTAGCATGTCCTTTATGTCTGGTTGTGGTGTATTCTCCAATTAGCATGTCCTTTATGTCTGGTTGTGGTGTATTCTCCAATTAGCATGTCCTTTATGTCTGGTTGTGGTGTATTGTCCAATTAGCATGTCCTTTATGTCTGGTTGTGGTGTATTCTCCAATTAGCATGTCCTTTATGTCTGGTTGTGGTGTATTCTCCAATTAGCATGTCCTTTATGTCTGGTTGTGGTGTATTCTCCAATTAGCATGTCCTTTATGTCTGGTTGTGGTGTATTCTCCAATTAGCATGTCCTTTATGTCTGGTTGTGGTGTATTCTCCAATTAGCATGTCCTTTATGTCTGGTTGTGGTGTATTCTCCAATTAGCATGTCCTTTATGTCTGGTTGTGGTGTATTCTCCAATTAGCATGTCCTTTATGTCTGGTTGTGGTGTATTCTCCAATTAGCATGTCCTTTATGTCTGGTTGTGGTGTATTCTCCAATTAGCATGTCCTTTATGTCTGGTTGTGGTGTATTCTCCAATTAGCATGTCCTTTATGTCTGGTTATGGTGTATTCTCCAATTAGCATGTCCTTTATGTCTGGTTGTGGTGTATTCTCCAATTAGCATGTCCTTTATGTCTGGTTGTGGTGTATTCTCCAATTAGCATGTCCTTTATGTCTGGTTGTGGTGTATTCTCCAATTAGCATGTCCTTTATGTCTGGTTGTGGTGTATTCTCCAATTAGCATGTCCTTTATGTCTGGTTGTGGTGTATTCTCCAATTAGCATGTCCTTTATGTCTGGTTGTGGTGTATTCTCCAATTAGCATGTCCTTTATGTCTGGTTGTGGTGTATTCTCCAATTAGCATGTCCTTTATGTCTGGTTGTGGTGTATTCTCCAATTAGCATGTCCTTTATGTCTGGTTGTGGTGTATTCTCCAATTAGCATGTCCTTTATGTCTGGTTGTGGTGTATTCTCCAATTAGCATGTCCTTTATGTCTGGTTGTGGTGTATTCTCCAATTAGCATGTCCTTTATGTCTGGTTGTGGTGTATTCTCCAATTAGCATGTCCTTTATGTCTGGTTGTGGTGTATTCTCTAATTAGCATGTCCTTTATGTCTGGTTGTGGTGTATTCTCCAATTAGCATGTCCTTTATGTCTGGTTGTGGTGTATTCTCCAATTAGCATGTCCTTTATGTCTGGTTGTGGTGTATTCTCCAATTAGCATGTCCTTTATGTCTGGTTGTGGTGTATTCTCCAATTAGCATGTCCTTTATGTCTGGTTGTGGTGTATTCTCCAATTAGCATGTCCTTTATGTCTGGTTGTGGTGTATTCTCCAATTAGCATGTCCTTTATGTCTGGTTGTGGTGTATTCTCCAATTAGCATGTCCTTTATGTCTGGTTGTGGTGTATTCTCCAATTAGCATGTCCTTTATGTCTGGTTGTGGTGTATTGTCCCATTAGCATGTCCTTTATGTCTGGTTGTGGTGTATTCTCCAATTAGCATGTCCTTTATGTCTGGTTGTGTTGTATTCTCCAATTAGCATGTCCTTTATGTCTGGTTGTGTTGTATTCTCCAATTAGCATGTCCTTTATGTCTGGTTGTGGTGTATTCTCCAATTAGCATGTCCTTTATGTCTGGTTGTGGTGTATTCTCCAATTAGCATGTCCTTTATGTCTGGTTGTGGTGTATCAAATCAAATCAAATCAAATTGTATTAGTCACATACACATGGTTAGCAGATGTTAATGCGAGTGTAGCGAAATGCTTGTGCTTCTAGTTCCGACAATGCAGTAATAACCAACAAGTAATCTAACCTAACAATTCCACAACTACTACCTTACACACACACACAAGTGTAAAGGGATAAAGAATATGTACATAAAGATATATGAATGAGTGGTGGTACAGAACGGCATGGCAGATGCAGTAGATGGTATAGAGTACGGTATATACATATGAGATGAGTACTGTAGGGTATGTAAACATAAAGTGGCATAGTTTAAAGTGGCTAGTGGTACATGTATTACATAAAGATGGCAAGATGCAGTAGATGATATAGAGTACAGTATATACATAAGAGATGGGTAATGTAGGGTATGTAAACATTATATTAAGTGGCATTGTTTAAAGTGGCTAGTGGTACATTTTTACATAATTTCCATCAATTCCCATTTTTAAAGTGGCTGGAGTTGAGTCAGTATGTTGGCAGCGGCCGCTAAATGTTAGTGGTGGCTGTTTAACAGTCTGATGGCCTTGAGATAGAAGCTGTTTTTCAGTCTCTCGGTCCCTGCTTTGATGCACCTGTACTGACCTCGCCTTCTGGATGATAGCGGGGTGAACAGGCAGTGGCTTGGGTGGTTGTTGTCCTTGATGATCTTTATGGCCTTCCTGTGACATCGGGTGGTGTAGGTGTCCTGGAGGGCAGGTAGTTTGCCCCTGGTGATGCGTTCTGCAGACCTCACTACCCTCTGGAGAGCCTTACGGTTGTGGGCGGAGCAGTTGCCGTACCAGGCGGTGATACAGCCCGACAGGATGCTCTCGATTGTGCATCTGTAGAAGTTTGTGAGTGCTTTTGGTGACAAGCCGAATTTCTTCAGCCTCCTGAGGTTGAAGAGGCGCTGCTGCGCCTTCTTCACAACGCTGTCTGTGTGGGTGGACCAATTCAGTTTGTCCGTGATGTGTACACCGAGGAACTTAAAACTTTCCACCTTCTCCACTACTGACCCGTCGATGTGGATAGGGGGGTGCTCCCTCTGCTGTTTCCTGAAGTCCACAATCATCTCCTTTGTTTTGTTGACGTTGAGTGTGAGGTTATTTTCCTGACACCACACTCCGAGGGCCCTCACCTCCTCCCTGTAGGCCGTCTCGTCGTTGTTGGTAATCAAGCCTACCACTGTAGTGTCATCCGCAAACTTGATGATTGAGTTGGAGGCGTGCATGGCCACGCAGTCGTGGGTGAACAGGGAGTACAGGAGAGGGCTCAGAACGCACCCTTGTGGGGCCCCAGTGTTGAGGATCAGCGGGGTGGAGATGTTGTTACCTACCCTCACCACCTGGGGGCGGCCCGTCAGGAAGTCCAGGACCCAGTTGCACAGGGCGGGGTCGAGACCCAGGGTCTCGAGCTTGATGACGAGTTTGGAGGGTACTATGGTGTTAAATGCTGAGCTGTAATCGATGAACAGCATTCTCACATGGGTATTCCTCTTGTCCAGATGGGTTAGGGCAGTGTGCAGTGTGGTTGCGATTGCGTCGTCTGTGGACCTATTGGGTCGGTAAGCAAATTGGAGTGGGTCTAGGGTGTCCGGTAGGGTGGAGGTGATATGGTCCTTGACTAGTCTCTCAAAGCACTTCATGATGACGGAAGTGAGTGCTACGGGGCGGTAGTCGTTTAGCTCAGTTACCTTAGCTTTCTTGGGAACAGGAACAATGGTGGCCCTCTTGAAGCATGTGGGAACAGCAGACTGGGATAAGGATTGATTGAATATGTCCGTAAACACACCAGCCAGCTGGTCTGCGCATGCTCTGAGGACGCGGCTGGGAATGCCGTCTGGGCCTGCAGCCTTGCGAGGGTTAACACGTTTAAATGTTTTACTCACCTCGGCTGCAGTGAAGGAGAGCCCGCAGGTTTTGGTAGGGGGCCGTGTCAGTGGCACTGTATTGTCCTCAAAGCGGGCAAAAAAGTTGTTTAGCCTGTCTGGGAGCAAGACATCCTGGTCCGCGACGGGGCTGGTTTTCTTTTTGTAATCCGTGATTGACTGTAGACCCTGCCACATACCTCTTGTGTCTGAGCTGTTGAATTGCGACTCGATTTTGTCTCTGTACTGGGACTTAGCCTGTTTGATTGCCTTGCAGAGAGAATAGCTACACTGTTTGTATTCGGTCATGCTTCCGGTCACCTTGCCCTGGTTAAAAGCAGTGGTTCGCGCTTTCAGTTTCACGCGAATGCTGCCGTCAATCCACGGTTTCTGGTTTGGGAATGTTTTTATCGTTGCTGTGGGTACGACATCGTCAATGCACTTCCTAATGAACTCGCTCACCGAATCAGCATATTCGTCAATATTGTTGTTGGACGCGATGCGGAACATATTCCAATCCGCGTGATCGAAGCAGTCTTGAAGCGTGGATTCAGATTGGTCGGACCAGCGTTGAACAGACCTGAGCGCGGGAGCTTGTTGTTTGAGTTTCTGTTTGTAGGCTGGAATCAACAAAATGGAGTCGTGGTCAGCTTTTCCGAAAGGGGGGCGGGGGAGGGCCTTATATGCGTCGCGGAAATTAGTATAACAATGATCTAGGGTTTTTCCAGCCCTGGTAGCACAATCGATATGCTGATAGAATTTAGGGAGTTTTGTTTTTAGATTAGCCTTGTTAAAATCCCCAGCTACGATGAATGCAGCCTCAGGGTGTGTGGTTTCCAGTTTACAAAGAGTCAGATAAAGTTCGTTCAGGGCCATCGATGTGTCTGCTTGGGGGGGAATATATACGGCTGTGATTATGATTGAAGAGAATTCCCTTGGTAGATAATGCGGTCGACATTTGATTGTGAGGAGTTCTAGATCAGGTGAACAGAATGACTTGAGTTCCTGTGTGTTGTTATGATGATCACACCACTTCTCGTTAATCATAAGGCATACCCCCCCGCCCCTCTTCTTACCGGAAAGATGTTTGTTTCTGTCGGCGCAATGCATGAAGAAACCAGCTGGCTGCACCGACTCCGTTAGCGTCCCTTGAGTTAGCCATGTTTCCGTGAAGCAGAGCACGTTGCAATCCCTGATGTCTCTCTGGAATGCTACCCGTGCTCGGATTTCATCAACCTTATTGTCAAGAGACTGGACATTGGCGAGTAGTATGCTAGGGAGTGGAGCGCGATGTGCCCGTCTCCGAAGCCTGACCACGAGACCGCCTCGTTTGCCCCTTTTTCGGCGTCGCACAGGGTCGCCGGCTGGGATCAGATCCATTGTATTGGGTGGAAGGCAAAACACTGGATCCGTTTCGGGAAAGTCATATTCCTGGTAGGAACGATGATGAGTTGACGTTAATCGTATATTCAGTAGTTCCTCCCGACTGTATGTAATGAAACCTAAGATTACCTGGGGTACCGATGTAAGAAATAACACATAAAAAAACAAAAAACTGCATATTTTCCAAGGAACGCGAAGCGAGGCGGCCATCTCTTTTCGGCGCCGGAAGTAATGTCCCATTAGCATGTCCTTTATGTCTGGTTGTGGTGTATTCTCCAATTAGCATGTCCTTTATGTCTGGTTGTGTTGTATTGTCCAATTAGCATGTCCTTTATGTCTGGTTGTGTTGTATTGTCCAATTAGCATGTCCTTTATGTCTGGTTGTGTTGTATTGTCCAATTAGCATGTCCTTTATGTCTGGTTGTGTTGTATTGTCCAATTAGCATGTCCTTTATGTCTGGTTGTGTTGTATTGTCCAATTAGCATGTCCTTTATGTCTGGTTGTGGTGTATTGCCCAATTAGCATGTCCTTTATGTCTGGTTGTGGTGTATTCTCCAATTAGCATGTCCTTTATGTCTGGTTGTGTTGTATTGTCCAATTAGCATGTCCTTTATGTCTGGTTGTGTTGTATTGTCCAATTAGCATGTCCTTTATGTCTGGTTGTGTTGTATTGTCCAATTAGCATGTCCTTTATGTCTGGTTGTGTTGTATTGTCCAATTAGCATGTCCTTTATGTCTGGTTGTGGTGTATTGTCCAATTAGCATGTCCTTTATGTCTGGTTGTGGTGTATTCTCCAATTAGCATGTCCTTTATGTCTGGTTGTGGTGTATTGTCCAATTAGCATGTCCTTTATGTCTGGTTGTGGTGTATTGCCCAATTAGCATGTCCTTTATGTCTGGTTGTGGTGTATTGTCCAATTAGCATGTCCTTTATGTCTGGTTGTGGTGTATTGTCCAATTAGCATGTCCTTTATGTCTGGTTGTGTTGTATTGTCCAATTAGCATGTCCTTTATGTCTGGTTGTGGTGTATTCTCCAATTAGCATGTCCTTTATGTCTGGTTGGGGTGTATTCTCCAATTAGCATGTCCTTTATGTCTGGTTGTGGTGTATTGTCCAATTAGCATGTCCTTTATGTCTGGTTGTGGTGTATTCTCCAATTAGCATGTCCTTTATGTCTGGTTGTGGTGTATTCTCCAATTAGCATGTCCTTTATGTCTGGTTGTGGTGTATTCTCCAATTAGCATGTCCTTTATGTCTGGTTGTGGTGTATTCTCCAATTAGCATGTCCTTTATGTCTGGTTGTGGTGTATTCTCCAATTAGCATGTCCTTTATGTCTGGTTGTGGTGTATTCTCCAATTAGCATGTCCTTTATGTCTGGTTGTGGTGTATTCTCCAATCAGCATGTCCTTTATGTCTGGTTGTGGTGTATTCTCCAATTAGCATGTCCTTTATGTCTGGTTGTGGTGTATACTCCAATTAGCATGTCCTTTATGTCTGGTTGTGGTGTATTCTCCAATTAGCATGTCCTTTATGTCTGGTTGTGGTGTATTGTCCAATTAGCATGTCCTTTATGTCTGGTTGTGGTGTATTCTCCAATTAGCATGTCCTTTATGTCTGGTTGTGGTGTATTCTCCAATTAGCATGTCCTTTATGTCTGGTTGTGGTGTATTCTCCAATTAGCATGTCCTTTATGTCTGGTTGTGGTGTATTCTCCAATTAGCATGTCCTTTATGTCTGGTTGTGGTGTATTCTCCAATTAGCATGTCCTTTATGTCTGGTTGTGGTGTATTCTCCAATTAGCATGTCCTTTATGTCTGGTTGTGGTGTATTGTCCAATTAGCATGTCCTTTATGTCTGGTTGTGGTGTATTGTCCAATTAGCATGTCCTTTATGTCTGGTTGTGGTGTATTGTCCAATTAGCATGTCCTTTATGTCTGGTTGTGGTGTATTGTCCAATTAGCATGTCCTTTATGTCTGGTTGTGGTGTATTGTCCAATTAGCATGTCCTTTATGTCTGGTTGTGGTGTATTCTCCAATTAGCATGTCCTTTATGTCTGGTTGTGGTGTATTCTCCAATTAGCATGTCCTTTATGTCTGGTTGTGGTGTATTCTCCAATTAGCATGTCCTTTATGTCTGGTTGTGGTGTATTCTCCAATTAGCATGTCCTTTATGTCTGGTTGTGGTGTATTCTCCAATTAGCATGTCCTTTATGTCTGGTTGTGGTGTATTCTCCAATTAGCATGTCCTTTATGTCTGGTTGTGGTGTATTCTCCAATTAGCATGTCCTTTATGTCTGGTTGTGGTGTATTCTCCAATTAGCATGTCCTTTATGTCTGGTTGTGGTGTATTCTCCAATTAGCATGTCCTTTATGTCTGGTTGTGGTGTATTCTCCAATTAGCATGTCCTTTTTGTCTGGTTGTGGTGTATTCTCCAATTAGCATGTCCTTTATGTCTGGTTGTGGTGTATTCTCCAATTAGCATGTCCTTTATGTCTGGTTGTGGTGTATTCTCCAATTAGCATGTCCTTTATGTCTGGTTGTGGTGTATTCTCCAATTAGCATGTCCTTTATGTCTGGTTGTGGTGTATTCTCCCATTAGCATGTCCTTTATGTCTGGTTGTGGTGTATTCTCCCATTAGCATGTCCTTTATGTCTGGTTGTGGTGTATTCTCCCATTAGCATGTCCTTTATGTCTGGTTGTGGTGTATTGTCCCATTAGCATGTCCTTTATGTCTGGTTGTGGTGTATTGTCCCATTAGCATGTCCTTTATGTCTGGTTGTGTTGTATTGTCCAATTAGCATGTCCTTTATGTCTGGTTGTGTTGTATTGTCCAATTAGCATGTCCTTTATGTCTGGTTGTGTTGTATTGTCCAATTAGCATGTCCTTTATGTCTGGTTGTGTTGTATTGTCCAATTAGCATGTCCTTTATGTCTGGTTGTGTTGTATTGTCCAATTAGCATGTCCTTTATGTCTGGTGGTGTTGTATTGTCCAATTAGCATGTCCTTTATGTCTGGTTGTGGTGTATTCTCCAATTAGCATGTCCTTTATGTCTGGTTGTGGTGTATTCTCCAATTAGCATGTCCTTTATGTCTGGTTGTGTTGTATTCTCCAATTAGCATGTCCTTTATGTCTGGTTGTGTTGTATTGTCCAATTAGCATGTCCTTTATGTCTGGTTGTGTTGTATTGTCCAATTAGCATGTCCTTTATGTCTGGTTGTGTTGTATTGTCCAATTAGCATGTCCTTTATGTCTGGTTGTGTTGTATTGTCCAATTAGCATGTCCTTTATGTCTGGTTGTGTTGTATTGTCCAATTAGCATGTCCTTTATGTCTGGTTGTGTTGTATTGTCCAATTAGCGTGTCCTTTATGTCTGGTTGTGGTGTATTCTCCAATTAGCGTGTCCTTTATGTCTGGTTGTGGTGTATTGTCCAATTAGCGTGTCCTTTATGTCTGGTTGTGGTGTATTGTCCAATTAGCGTGTCCTTTATGTCTGGTTGTGTTGTATTGTCCAATTAGCGTGTCCTTTATGTCTGGTTGTGTTGTATTGTCCAATTAGCGTGTCCTTTATGTCTGGTTGTGGTGTATTGTCCAATTAGCGTGTCCTTTATGTCTGGTTGTGTTGTATTGTCCAATTAGCGTGTCCTTTATGTCTGGTTGTGTTGTATTGTCCAATTAGCGTGTCCTTTATGTCTGGTTGTGTTGTATTGTCCAATTAGCGTGTCCTTTATGTCTGGTTGTGTTGTATTGTCCAATTAGCATGTCCTTTATGTCTGGTTGTGTTGTATTGTCCAATTAGCATGTCCTTTATGTCTGGTTGTGTTGTATTGTCCAATTAGCATGTCCTTTATGTCTGGTTGTGGTGTATTCTCCAATTAGCATGTCCTTTATGTCTGGTTGTGGTGTATTCTCCAATTAGCATGTCCTTTATGTCTGGTTGTGGTGTATTGTCCAATTAGCATGTCCTTTATGTCTGGTTGTGGTGTATTGTCCAATTAGCATGTCCTTTATGTCTGGTTGTGGTGTATTGTCCAATTAGCATGTCCTTTATGTCTGGTTGTGGTGTATTGTCCAATTAGCATGTCCTTTATGTCTGGTTGTGTTGTATTGTCCAATTAGCATGTCCTTTATGTCTGGTTGTGGTGTATTCTCCAATTAGCATGTCCTTTATGTCTGGTTGTGGTGTATTGTCCAATTAGCATGTCCTTTATGTCTGGTTGTGGTGTATTGTCCAATTAGCATGTCCTTTATGTCTGGTTGTGGTGTATTCTCCAATTAGCATGTCCTTTATGTCTGGTTGTGGTGTATTCTCCAATTAGCATGTCCTTTATGTCTGGTTGTGGTGTATTGTCCAATTAGCATGTCCTTTATGTCTGGTTGTGGTGTATTCTCCAATTAGCATGTCCTTTATGTCTGGTTGTGGTGTATTCTCCAATTAGCATGTCCTTTATGTCTGGTTGTGGTGTATTCTCCAATTAGCATGTCCTTTATGTCTGGTTGTGGTGTATTCTCCAATTAGCATGTCCTTTATGTCTGGTTGTGGTGTATTCTCCAATTAGCATGTCCTTTATGTCTGGTTGTGGTGTATTCTCCAATTAGCATGTCCTTTATGTCTGGTTGTGGTGTATTCTCCAATTAGCATGTCCTTTATGTCTGGTTGTGGTGTATTCTCCAATTAGCATGTCCTTTATGTCTGGTTGTGGTGTATTCTCCAATTAGCATGTCCTTTATGTCTGGTTGTGGTGTATTCTCCAATTAGCATGTCCTTTATGTATGGTTGTGGTGTATTCTCCAATTAGCATGTCCTTTATGTCTGGTTGTGGTGTATTCTCCAATTAGCATGTCCTTTATGTCTGGTTGTGGTGTATTCTCCAATTAGCATGTCCTTTATGTCTGGTTGTGGTGTATTCTCCAATTAGCATGTCCTTTATGTCTGGTTGTGGTGTATTCTCCAATTAGCATGTCCTTTATGTCTGGTTGTGGTGTATTCTCCAATTAGCATGTCCTTTATGTCTGGTTGTGGTGTATTCTCCAATTAGCATGTCCTTTATGTCTGGTTGTGGTGTATTCTCCAATTAGCATGTCCTTTATGTCTGGTTGTGGTGTATTCTCCAATTAGCGTGTCCTTTATGTCTGGTTGTGGTGTATTCTCCAATTAGCGTGTCCTTTATGTCTGGTTGTGGTGTATTGTCCAATTAGCGTGTCCTTTATGTCTGGTTGTGGTGTATTGTCCAATTAGCGTGTCCTTTATGTCTGGTTGTGGTGTATTGTCCAATTAGCGTGTCCTTTATGTCTGGTTGTGGTGTATTCTCCAATTAGCATGTCCTTTATGTCTGGTTGTGGTGTATTCTCCAATTAGCATGTCCTTTATGTCTGGTTGTGGTGTATTCTCCAATTAGCATGTCCTTTATGTCTGGTTGTGGTGTATTCTCCAATTAGCATGTCCTTTATGTCTGGTTGTGGTGTATTCTCCAATTAGCATGTCCTTTATGTCTGGTTGTCGTGTATTCTCCAATTAGCATGTCCTTTTTGTCTGGTTGTCGTGTATTCTCCAATTAGCATGTCCTTTATGTCTGGTTGTGGTGTATTCTCCAATTAGCATGTCCTTTATGTCTGGTTGTGGTGTATTCTCCAATTAGCATGTCCTTTATGTCTGGTTGTGGTGTATTCTCCCATTAGCATGTCCTTTATGTCTGGTTGTGGTGTATTCTCCCATTAGCATGTCCTTTATGTCTGGTTGTGGTGTATTGTCCCATTAGCATGTCCTTTATGTCTGGTTGTGGTGTATTGTCCCATTAGCATGTCCTTTATGTCTGGTTGTGTTGTATTGTCCAATTAGCATGTCCTTTATGTCTGGTTGTGTTGTATTGTCCAATTAGCATGTCCTTTATGTCTGGTTGTGTTGTATTGTCCAATTAGCATGTCCTTTATGTCTGGTGGTGTTGTATTGTCCAATTAGCATGTCCTTTATGTCTGGTGGTGTTGTATTCTCCAATTAGCATGTCCTTTATGTCTGGTTGTGTTGTATTCTCCAATTAGCATGTCCTTTATGTCTGGTTGTGTTGTATTGTCCAATTAGCATGTCCTTTATGTCTGGTTGTGTTGTATTGTCCAATTAGCATGTCCTTTATGTCTGGTTGTGTTGTATTGTCCAATTAGCATGTCCTTTATGTCTGGTTGTGTTGTATTGTCCAATTAGCATGTCCTTTATGTCTGGTTGTGTTGTATTGTCCAATTAGCATGTCCTTTATGTCTGGTTGTGTTGTATTGTCCAATTAGCATGTCCTTTATGTCTGGTTGTGTTGTATTGTCCAATTAGCATGTCCTTTATGTCTGGTTGTGTTGTATTGTCCAATTAGCATGTCCTTTATGTCTGGTTGTGGTGTATTGTCCAATTAGCATGTCCTTTATGTCTGGTTGTGGTGTATTGTCCAATTAGCATGTCCTTTATGTCTGGTTGTGGTGTATTGTCCAATTAGCATGTCCTTTATGTCTGGTTGTGGTGTATTGTCCAATTAGCATGTCCTTTATGTCTGGTTGTGGTGTATTGTCCAATTAGCATGTCCTTTATGTCTGGTTGTGTTGTATTGTCCAATTAGCATGTCCTTTATGTCTGGTTGTGGTGTATTGTCCAATTAGCATGTCCTTTATGTCTGGTTGTGGTGTATTGTCCAATTAGCATGTCCTTTATGTCTGGTTGTGGTGTATTGTCCAATTAGAATGTCCTTTATGTCTGGTTGTGGTGTATTCTCCAATTAGCATGTCCTTTATGTCTGGTTGTGGTGTATTCTCCAATTAGCATGTCCTTTATGTCTGGTTGTGGTGTATTCTCCAATTAGCATGTCCTTTATGTCTGGTTGTGGTGTATTCTCCAATTAGCATGTCCTTTATGTCTGGTTGTGGTGTATTCTCCAATTAGCATGTCCTTTATGTCTGGTTGTGGTGTATTCTCCAATTAGCATGTCCTTTATGTCTGGTTGTGGTGTATTCTCCAATTAGCATGTCCTTTATGTCTGGTTGTGGTGTATTCTCCAATTAGCATGTCCTTTATGTCTGGTTGTGGTGTATTCTCCAATTAGCATGTCCTTTATGTCTGGTTGTGGTGTATTGTCCAATTAGCATGTCCTTTATGTCTGGTTGTGGTGTATTGTCCAATTAGCATGTCCTTTATGTCTGGTTGTGGTGTATTGTCCAATTAGCATGTCCTTTATGTCTGGTTGTGGTGTATTGTCCAATTAGCATGTCCTTTATGTCTGGTTGTGGTGTATTGTCCAATTAGCATGTCCTTTATGTCTGGTTGTGGTGTATTCTCCAATTAGCATGTCCTTTATGTCTGGTTGTGGTGTATTGTCCAATTAGCATGTCCTTTATGTCTGGTTGTGGTGTATTGTCCAATTAGCATGTCCTTTATGTCTGGTTGTGGTGTATTCTCCAATTAGCATGTCCTTTATGTCTGGTTGTGGTGTATTCTCCAATTAGCATGTCCTTTATGTCTGGTTGTGGTGTATTCTCCAATTAGCATGTCCTTTATGTCTGGTTGTGGTGTATTCTCCAATTAGCATGTCCTTTATGTCTGGTTGTGGTGTATTCTCCAATTAGCATGTCCTTTATGTCTGGTTGTGGTGTATTCTCCAATTAGCATGTCCTTTATGTCTGGTTGTGGTGTATTCTCCAATTAGCATGTCCTTTATGTCTGGTTGTGGTGTATTCTCCAATTAGCATGTCCTTTATGTCTGGTTGTGGTGTATTCTCCAATTAGCATGTCCTTTATGTCTGGTTGTGGTGTATTCTCCAATTAGCATGTCCTTTTTGTCTGGTTGTCGTGTATTCTCCAATTAGCATGTCCTTTATGTCTGGTTGTGGTGTATTCTCCAATTAGCATGTCCTTTATGTCTGGTTGTGGTGTATTCTCCAATTAGCATGTCCTTTATGTCTGGTTGTGGTGTATTCTCCAATTAGCATGTCCTTTATGTCTGGTTGTGGTGTATTCTCCAATTAGCATGTCCTTTATGTCTGGTTGTGGTGTATTCTCCAATTAGCATGTCCTTTTTGTCTGGTTGTCGTGTATTCTCCAATTAGCATGTCCTTTATGTCTGGTTGTGGTGTATTCTCCAATTAGCATGTCCTTTATGTCTGGTTGTGGTGTATTCTCCAATTAGCATGTCCTTTATGTCTGGTTGTGGTGTATTCTCCCATTAGCATGTCCTTTATGTCTGGTTGTGGTGTATTCTCCCATTAGCATGTCCTTTATGTCTGGTTGTGGTGTATTGTCCCATTAGCATGTCCTTTATGTCTGGTTGTGGTGTATTGTCCCATTAGCATGTCCTTTATGTCTGGTTGTGTTGTATTGTCCAATTAGCATGTCCTTTATGTCTGGTTGTGTTGTATTGTCCAATTAGCATGTCCTTTATGTCTGGTTGTGTTGTATTGTCCAATTAGCATGTCCTTTATGTCTGGTGGTGTTGTATTGTCCAATTAGCATGTCCTTTATGTCTGGTGGTGTTGTATTCTCCAATTAGCATGTCCTTTATGTCTGGTTGTGTTGTATTCTCCAATTAGCATGTCCTTTATGTCTGGTTGTGTTGTATTGTCCAATTAGCATGTCCTTTATGTCTGGTTGTGTTGTATTGTCCAATTAGCATGTCCTTTATGTCTGGTTGTGTTGTATTGTCCAATTAGCATGTCCTTTATGTCTGGTTGTGTTGTATTGTCCAATTAGCATGTCCTTTATGTCTGGTTGTGTTGTATTGTCCAATTAGCATGTCCTTTATGTCTGGTTGTGTTGTATTGTCCAATTAGCATGTCCTTTATGTCTGGTTGTGTTGTATTGTCCAATTAGCATGTCCTTTATGTCTGGTTGTGTTGTATTGTCCAATTAGCATGTCCTTTATGTCTGGTTGTGGTGTATTGTCCAATTAGCATGTCCTTTATGTCTGGTTGTGGTGTATTGTCCAATTAGCATGTCCTTTATGTCTGGTTGTGGTGTATTGTCCAATTAGCATGTCCTTTATGTCTGGTTGTGGTGTATTGTCCAATTAGCATGTCCTTTATGTCTGGTTGTGTTGTATTGTCCAATTAGCATGTCCTTTATGTCTGGTTGTGGTGTATTCTCCAATTAGCATGTCCTTTATGTCTGGTTGTGGTGTATTGTCCAATTAGCATGTCCTTTATGTCTGGTTGTGGTGTATTGTCCAATTAGAATGTCCTTTATGTCTGGTTGTGGTGTATTCTCCAATTAGCATGTCCTTTATGTCTGGTTGTGGTGTATTCTCCAATTAGCATGTCCTTTATGTCTGGTTGTGGTGTATTCTCCAATTAGCATGTCCTTTATGTCTGGTTGTGGTGTATTCTCCAATTAGCATGTCCTTTATGTCTGGTTGTGGTGTATTCTCCAATTAGCATGTCCTTTATGTCTGGTTGTGGTGTATTCTCCAATTAGCATGTCCTTTATGTCTGGTTGTGGTGTATTCTCCAATTAGCATGTCCTTTATGTCTGGTTGTGGTGTATTCTCCAATTAGCATGTCCTTTATGTCTGGTTGTGGTGTATTCTCCAATTAGCATGTCCTTTATGTCTGGTTGTGGTGTATTGTCCAATTAGCATGTCCTTTATGTCTGGTTGTGGTGTATTGTCCAATTAGCATGTCCTTTATGTCTGGTTGTGGTGTATTGTCCAATTAGCATGTCCTTTATGTCTGGTTGTGGTGTATTGTCCAATTAGCATGTCCTTTATGTCTGGTTGTGGTGTATTGTCCAATTAGCATGTCCTTTATGTCTGGTTGTGGTGTATTCTCCAATTAGCATGTCCTTTATGTCTGGTTGTGGTGTATTGTCCAATTAGCATGTCCTTTATGTCTGGTTGTGGTGTATTGTCCAATTAGCATGTCCTTTATGTCTGGTTGTGGTGTATTCTCCAATTAGCATGTCCTTTATGTCTGGTTGTGGTGTATTCTCCAATTAGCATGTCCTTTATGTCTGGTTGTGGTGTATTCTCCAATTAGCATGTCCTTTATGTCTGGTTGTGGTGTATTCTCCAATTAGCATGTCCTTTATGTCTGGTTGTGGTGTATTCTCCAATTAGCATGTCCTTTATGTCTGGTTGTGGTGTATTCTCCAATTAGCATATCCTTTATGTCTGGTTGTGGTGTATTCTCCAATTAGCATGTCCTTTATGTCTGGTTGTGGTGTATTCTCCAATTAGCATGTCCTTTTTGTCTGGTTGTGGTGTATTCTCCAATTAGCATGTCCTTTATGTCTGGTTGTGTTGTATTGTCCAATTAGCATGTCCTTTATGTCTGGTTGTGTTGTATTGTCCAATTAGCATGTCCTTTATGTCTGGTTGTGGTGTATTCTCCAATTAGCATGTCCTTTATGTCTGGTTGTGTTGTATTGTCCAATTAGCATGTCCTTTATGTCTGGTTGTGGTGTATTGTCCAATTAGCATGTCCTTTATGTCTGGTTGTGGTGTATTGTCCAATTAGCATGTCCTTTATGTCTGGTTGTGGTGTATTCTCCAATTAGCATGTCCTTTATGTCTGGTTGTGGTGTATTCTCCAATTAGCATGTCCTTTATGTCTGGTTGTGGTGTATTCTCCAATTAGCATGTCCTTTATGTCTGGTTGTGGTGTATTCTCCAATTAGCATGTCCTTTATGTCTGGTTGTGGTGTATTCTCCAATTAGCATGTCCTTTATGTCTGGTTGTGGTGTATTCTCCAATTAGCATGTCCTTTATGTCTGGTTGTGGTGTATTCTCCAATTAGCATGTCCTTTATGTCTGGTTGTGGTGTATTCTCCAATTAGCATGTCCTTTATGTCTGGTTGTGGTGTATTCTCCAATTAGCATGTCCTTTATGTCTGGTTGTGGTGTATTCTCCAATTAGCATGTCCTTTATGTCTGGTTGTGGTGTATTCTCCAATTAGCATGTCCTTTATGTCTGGTTGTGGTGTATTCTCCAATTAGCATGTCCTTTTTGTCTGGTTGTGGTGTATTCTCCAATTAGCATGTCCTTTATGTCTGGTTGTGGTGTATTCTCCAATTAGCATGTCCTTTATGTCTGGTTGTGGTGTATTCTCCAATTAGCATGTCCTTTATGTCTGGTTGTGGTGTATTCTCCAATTAGCATGTCCTTTATGTCTGGTTGTGGTGTATTCTCCAATTAGCATGTCCTTTATGTCTGGTTGTGGTGTATTGTCCAATTAGCATGTCCTTTATGTCTGGTTGTGGTGTATTGTCCAATTAGCATGTCCTTTATGTCTGGTTGTGGTGTATTGTCCAATTAGCATGTCCTTTATGTCTGGTTGTGGTGTATTCTCCAATTAGCATGTCCTTTATGTCTGGTTGTGGTGTATTCTCCAATTAGCATGTCCTTTATGTCTGGTTGTGGTGTATTCTCCAATTAGCATGTCCTTTATGTCTGGTTGTGGTGTATTCTCCAATTAGCATGTCCTTTATGTCTGGTTGTGGTGTATTCTCCAATTAGCATGTCCTTTATGTCTGGTTGTGGTGTATTCTCCAATTAGCATGTCCTTTATGTCTGGTTGTGGTGTATTCTCCAATTAGCATGTCCTTTTTGTCTGGTTGTGGTGTATTCTCCAATTAGCATGTCCTTTATGTCTGGTTGTGGTGTATTCTCCAATTAGCATGTCCTTTATGTCTGGTTGTGGTGTATTCTCCAATTAGCATGTCCTTTATGTCTGGTTGTGGTGTATTCTCCAATTAGCATGTCCTTTATGTCTGGTTGTGGTGTATTCTCCAATTAGCATGTCCTTTATGTCTGGTTGTGGTGTATTCTCCAATTAGCATGTCCTTTATGTCTGGTTGTGGTGTATTCTCCAATTAGCATGTCCTTTATGTCTGGTTGTGGTGTATTCTCCAATTAGCATGTCCTTTTTGTCTGGTTGTGGTGTATTCTCCAATTAGCATGTCCTTTATGTCTGGTTGTGGTGTATTCTCCAATTAGCATGTCCTTTATGTCTGGTTGTGGTGTATTCTCCAATTAGCATGTCCTTTATGTCTGGTTGTGGTGTATTCTCCAATTAGCATGTCCTTTATGTCTGGTTGTGGTGTATTCTCCAATTAGCATGTCCTTTATGTCTGGTTGTGGTGTATTCTCCAATTAGCATGTCCTTTATGTCTGGTTGTGGTGTATTCTCCAATTAGCATGTCCTTTATGTCTGGTTGTGGTGTATTCTCCAATTAGCATGTCCTTTATGTCTGGTTGTGGTGTATTCTCCAATTAGCATGTCCTTTATGTCTGGTTGTGGTGTATTCTCCAATTAGCATGTCCTTTATGTCTGGTTGTGGTGTATTCTCCAATTAGCATGTCCTTTATGTCTGGTTGTGGTGTATTCTCCAATTAGCATGTCCTTTATGTCTGGTTGTGGTGTATTCTCCAATTAGCATGTCCTTTATGTCTGGTTGTGGTGTATTCTCCAATTAGCATGTCCTTTATGTCTGGTTGTGGTGTATTCTCCAATTAGCATGTCCTTTATGTCTGGTTGTGGTGTATTCTCCAATTAGCATGTCCTTTATGTCTGGTTGTGGTGTATTCTCCAATTAGCATGTCCTTTATGTCTGGTTGTGGTGTATTCTCCAATTAGCATGTCCTTTATGTCTGGTTGTGGTGTATTCTCCAATTAGCATGTCCTTTATGTCTGGTTGTGGTGTATTCTCCAATTAGCATGTCCTTTATGTCTGGTTGTGGTGTATTCTCCAATTAGCATGTCCTTTATGTCTGGTTGTGGTGTATTCTCCAATTAGCATGTCCTTTATGTCTGGTTGTGGTGTATTCTCCAATTAGCATGTCCTTTATGTCTGGTTGTGGTGTATTCTCCAATTAGCATGTCCTTTTTGTCTGGTTGTGGTGTATTCTCCAATTAGCATGTCCTTTATGTCTGGTTGTGGTGTATTCTCCAATTAGCATGTCCTTTATGTCTGGTTGTGGTGTATTCTCCAATTAGCATGTCCTTTATGTCTGGTTGTGGTGTATTCTCCAATTAGCATGTCCTTTATGTCTGGTTGTGGTGTATTCTCCAATTAGCATGTCCTTTATGTCTGGTTGTGGTGTATTCTCCAATTAGCATGTCCTTTATGTCTGGTTGTGGTGTATTCTCCAATTAGCATGTCCTTTATGTCTGGTTGTGGTGTATTCTCCAATTAGCATGTCCTTTATGTCTGGTTGTGGTGTATTCTCCAATTAGCATGTCCTTTATGTCTGGTTGTGGTGTATTCTCCAATTAGCATGTCCTTTATGTCTGGTTGTGGTGTATTCTCCAATTAGCATGTCCTTTATGTCTGGTTGTGGTGTATTCTCCAATTAGCATGTCCTTTATGTCTGGTTGTGGTGTATTCTCCAATTAGCATGTCCTTTATGTCTGGTTGTGGTGTATTCTCCAATTAGCATGTCCTTTATGTCTGGTTGTGGTGTATTCTCCAATTAGCATGTCCTTTATGTCTGGTTGTGGTGTATTCTCCAATTAGCATGTCCTTTATGTCTGGTTGTGGTGTATTCTCCAATTAGCATGTCCTTTATGTCTGGTTGTGGTGTATTCTCCAATTAGCATGTCCTTTATGTCTGGTTGTGGTGTATTCTCCAATTAGCATGTCCTTTATGTCTGGTTGTGGTGTATTCTCCAATTAGCATGTCCTTTATGTCTGGTTGTGGTGTATTCTCCAATTAGCATGTCCTTTATGTCTGGTTGTGGTGTATTCTCCAATTAGCATGTCCTTTATGTCTGGTTGTGGTGTATTCTCCAATTAGCATGTCCTTTATGTCTGGTTGTGGTGTATTCTCCAATTAGCATGTCCTTTATGTCTGGTTGTGGTGTATTCTCCAATTAGCATGTCCTTTATGTCTGGTTGTGGTGTATTCTCCAATTAGCATGTCCTTTATGTCTGGTTGTGGTGTATTCTCCAATTAGCATGTCCTTTATGTCTGGTTGTGGTGTATTCTCCAATTAGCATGTCCTTTATGTCTGGTTGTGGTGTATTCTCCAATTAGCATGTCCTTTATGTCTGGTTGTGGTGTATTCTCCAATTAGCATGTCCTTTATGTCTGGTTGTGGTGTATTCTCCAATTAGCATGTCCTTTATGTCTGGTTGTGGTGTATTCTCCAATTAGCATGTCCTTTATGTCTGGTTGTGGTGTATTCTCCAATTAGCATGTCCTTTATGTCTGGTTGTGGTGTATTCTCCAATTAGCATGTCCTTTATGTCTGGTTGTGGTGTATTCTCCAATTAGCATGTCCTTTATGTCTGGTTGTGGTGTATTCTCCAATTAGCATGTCCTTTATGTCTGGTTGTGGTGTATTCTCCAATTAGCATGTCCTTTATGTCTGGTTGTGGTGTATTCTCCAATTAGCATGTCCTTTATGTCTGGTTGTGGTGTATTCTCCAATTAGCATGTCCTTTATGTCTGGTTGTGGTGTATTCTCCAATTAGCATGTCCTTTATGTCTGGTTGTGGTGTATTCTCCAATTAGCATGTCCTTTATGTCTGGTTGTGGTGTATTCTCCAATTAGCATGTCCTTTATGTCTGGTTGTGGTGTATTCTCCAATTAGCATGTCCTTTATGTCTGGTTGTGGTGTATTCTCCAATTAGCATGTCCTTTATGTCTGGTTGTGGTGTATTCTCCAATTAGCATGTCCTTTATGTCTGGTTGTGGTGTATTCTCCAATTAGCATGTCCTTTATGTCTGGTTGTGGTGTATTCTCCAATTAGCATGTCCTTTATGTCTGGTTGTGGTGTATTCTCCAATTAGCATGTCCTTTATGTCTGGTTGTGGTGTATTCTCCAATTAGCATGTCCTTTATGTCTGGTTGTGGTGTATTCTCCAATTAGCATGTCCTTTATGTCTGGTTGTGGTGTATTCTCCAATTAGCATGTCCTTTATGTCTGGTTGTGGTGTATTCTCCAATTAGCATGTCCTTTATGTCTGGTTGTGGTGTATTCTCCAATTAGCATGTCCTTTATGTCTGGTTGTGGTGTATTCTCCAATTAGCATGTCCTTTATGTCTGGTTGTGGTGTATTCTCCAATTAGCATGTCCTTTATGTCTGGTTGTGGTGTATTCTCCAATTAGCATGTCCTTTATGTCTGGTTGTGGTGTATTCTCCAATTAGCATGTCCTTTATGTCTGGTTGTGGTGTATTCTCCAATTAGCATGTCCTTTATGTCTGGTTGTGGTGTATTCTCCAATTAGCATGTCCTTTATGTCTGGTTGTGGTGTATTCTCCAATTAGCATGTCCTTTATGTCTGGTTGTGGTGTATTCTCCAATTAGCATGTCCTTTATGTCTGGTTGTGGTGTATTCTCCAATTAGCATGTCCTTTATGTCTGGTTGTGGTGTATTCTCCAATTAGCATGTCCTTTATGTCTGGTTGTGGTGTATTCTCCAATTAGCATGTCCTTTATGTCTGGTTGTGGTGTATTCTCCAATTAGCATGTCCTTTATGTCTGGTTGTGGTGTATTCTCCAATTAGCATGTCCTTTATGTCTGGTTGTGGTGTATTCTCCAATTAGCATGTCCTTTATGTCTGGTTGTGTTGTATTCTCCAATTAGCATGTCCTTTATGTCTGGTTGTGGTGTATTCTCCAATTAGCATGTCCTTTATGTCTGGTTGTGGTGTATTCTCCAATTAGCATGTCCTTTATGTCTGGTTGTGGTGTATTCTCCAATTAGCATGTCCTTTATGTCTGGTTGTGGTGTATTCTCCAATTAGCATGTCCTTTATGTCTGGTTGTGTTGTATTGTCCAATTAGCATGTCCTTTATGTCTGGTTGTGGTGTATTGTCCAATTAGCATGTCCTTTATGTCTGGTTGTGGTGTATTCTCCAATTAGCATGTCCTTTATGTCTGGTTGTGGTGTATTCTCCAATTAGCATGTCCTTTATGTCTGGTTGTGTTGTATTGTCCAATTAGCATGTCCTTTTTGTCTGGTTGTGTTGTATTGTCCAATTAGCATGTCCTTTATGTCTGGTTGTGTTGTATTGTCCAATTAGCATGCATTTTATGTCTGGTTGTGTTGTATTGTCCAATTAGCATGTCCTTTATGTCTGGTTGTGTTGTATTGTCCCATTAGCATGTCCTTTATGTCTGGTTGTGTTGTATTGTCCAATTAGCATGCATTTTATGTCTGGTTGTGTTGTATTGTCCAATTAGCATGTCCTTTATGTCTGGTTGTGGTGTATTGTCCAATTAGCATGTCCTTTATGTCTGGTTGTGGTGTATTGTCCAATTAGCATGTCCTTTATGTCTGGTTGTGAAATCTCTAATCTGTTTAATTTGATTGTCACTCTCTCTCCAGATATCAGCTACGTGAATCCATTTAGCAGCTTATCATATGGCATTCATTACTGGCCTTATGTGCATCTGTAGCAGAGAATAGCTAAACTCACACGTTCTCAAAAATAATTTGTTCTTAACTGCCTAGTTAAATAAAGGTAAAATAAATCAGTGACAAGGATTAACGAGTTGTGCATTCCAAGATGCCGTACTGTGCCGTTATTTGCCCGTTAGCGGCCCGCCCGTTTGCGGCCCGCCCGTTAGCGGCCCGCCCGTTTGCGGCCCGCCCGTTTGCGGCCCGCCCGTTAGCGGCCCGCCCGTTTGTGGCCCGCCCGTTAGCTTGCTATTCTCCTTCAACCACTCTCATCAACGAGCTGTTTTCATCCCCAGGACTGCCGCTGACCGGATGATTTTTGTTTGTCGTGCCATTCTCGGTAAACCCTAGACCCTCTCGTGGGTGAAAAGCCAAGAAGGCCGTTTCTGAGATACTGGATCCTGCGCGCCTGACGCCGACAATCATACCACGCTCAGTCTGTTAGGTCACTAGTTCTGTCCATTCTAACGGTCAATGGAACAGTAACTGAATGCCTCAATGCCTGTCTGTAGGAGCGATCCATTGTGGTGAATGGGACGGTGTACCTAATAAACTGTCCGATGGACCAGTAACTGAATGCCTCGATGCTTGTCTGCCTGCTTTATCTCGCAAGCTACGACCACGTAACTCCCTGTCTGTAGGAGCTAACCATTTTCCTGTATAGGGTGGTGTACCTAATAAACTGTCCACCGAGTGTATGTTCTCAATTTAAAATGATACCAGAACACAACGTATGAGGTAAACCATACACCAGATTTATGTACATGTCTTTTAAGTGCTGACATACTATAGCAGATTGGGCCTTTACTCCTGGATGGTAAGACTCAATGGAGGATCTCTCTCTGACACACACACAGAGAGACACAGACACAGACACAGACACAGACACAGACACACACACAGACACACACACAGACACACACACAGACACACACACACACACACACACACACACACACACACACACACACACAGGGTGAGTTTACCTTGATCTGTGAGCAGAATGTTCTCCATCTACAGCAGAACACACAGTGGTCACATGTTTAGATGTTGCTATGGTTACATCACATCCAAACACACAGAGATGTCAAACTGTAGTGGAGATGGTTTCTATATTATGTACAGGACAGATATCAACTGACAGATGTATCATTAGCAAAAGATGTAAACATGTCATGTATGAATGGGTCGCTGGTGTCTGAGTAAAACATTTATACAAACGTTATTATTATTTATTTATTTTACAATTAAAAAAATACTTTCTTATTAAGTATGAACTTAAACCAGGTAAAAAGTGTGTAAAAATGATAATGAATTTACATGAGACAACCTGGTTCTCTTTGGGTCCCGAGGCAGTTGAGAACCACGGATGTACAGTGTATATTATTATATATTTATTATTATATAATATACACTGAACAAAAATATAAACGCAACATGAAACAATTTTACTGAGTTACAGTTCATATAAGGAAAATCAGTCAATTTAAATTAATTAATTAGTTCCTAATCTATGGATTTCACATGACTGGGCAGGGGCACAGTCATGGGTGGGTCTGGGAGGGCATAGGCCCACCTACTAGGGAGCCAGGCCCAGACAATCAGAATTAGTTTTTCACCAAAAAAGGGCTTTATTACAGACAGAAATACTCCTCAATTTCATGGTGGCTGGTCTCAGACGATCCCAAAAGTTGAAGAAGCCGGAAGTGGAGGTCCTGGGTTGGCGTGGTTACACGTGGTCTGCGGTTGTGAGGCCGGTTGAACGTACTGACAAATTCTCTAAAACAATGTTCGAGGCGGCTTATGGCAGAAAACAGCTCTGGTGGACATTCCTACATCAAGCATGCCAATTGCAAGCTCCAGCAAAACTTGAGACATCTGTGGCATTGTGTTGTGTGAGAAAACTTCACATTTTAGAGTGGCCTTTTATTGTCCCCCAGCACAAGGTTCACTTGTGTAATAATCATGCCGTTTAATCAGCTTCTTGATATGCCACACCTGTCAGGTGGATGGATTATCTTGGCAAAGGAGAAATGCTCACTGACAGGGATGTAAACAAAATATGTGCACAAACATTTAGAGAAATATTTTTGTTTTGTGCATCTGGAAACATTCTGGAATCTCTTATTTGATTTACATGTTGCGTTTTTATTTTTGTTGGTTGACGAATGGAACAGCTCTGATGTCATATCCTTTCTAGCTCTTACCTTCACATCTCTGTGGACGATGTCATGTCCTTTCTAGCTCTTACCTTCACATCTCTGTGGACGATGTCATGTCCTTTCTAGCTCTTACCTTCACATCTCTGTGGATGATGTCATGTCCTTTCTAGCTCTTACCTTCACCTCTCTGTGGACGATGTCATGTCCTTTCTAGCTCTTACCTTCACGTCTCTGTGGACGATGTCATGTCCTTTCTAGCTCTTACCTTCACATCTCTGTGGATGATGTCATGTCCTTTCTAGCTCTTACCTTCACGTCTCTGTGGACGATGTCATGTCCTTTCTAGCTCTTACCTTCACATCTCTGTGGATGATGTCATATCCTTTCTAGCTCTTACCTTCACGTCTCTGTGGACGATGTCATGTCCTTTCTAGCTCTTACCTTCACGTCTCTGTGGATGATGTCATGTCCTTTCTAGCTCTTACCTTCACATCTCTGTGGACGATGTCATGTCCTTTCTAGCTCTTACCTTCACGTCTCTGTGGACGATGTCATGTCCTTTCTAGCTCTTACCTTCACGTCTCTGTGGATGATCCCAACGTCATGGAGGAACCCTGAGGAGACAAACAACAGAGTCAGCATCTGTCTAGTGTGTATGAGTGTATGTGTGTATGTGTGTGTGTGCGTGCGTACTCACCGAGAGCGCAGCCTAACTCTGCAGCAAACACCCTGACAGCGTCCTCGCTGAACTGGCCAATCATCACCCAGTATGTATACAGGTCCCCGGTACTGCAGTAGTCACACACTAGAGAGACACACACAGTATGAGAGAGCATCAACATGTTAGGATGAAACACAGTGGGGGGTGAGGAGAGGGGGAGAATCTGGGTCACATTCTGACTCAGAGGGGGGAGGAAGGGGTGAGGAGAGGGGGAGAGAAGGGGGGAAAGAGGAGTGATGGGGTCAGAATGGGGGCAAATGGCACTCCATAGGGCTCTGGTCTATAGTAGTGCACTCCATAGGGCTCTGGTCATAAGTAGTGCACTTCATAGGGCTCTGGTCATAAGTAGTGCACTTCATAGGGCTCTGGTCTATAGTAGTGCACTTCATAGGGCTCTGGTCTATAGTAGTGCACTCCATAGGGCTCTGGTCTATAGTAGTGCACTCCATAGGGCTCTGGTCTATAGTAGTGCACTTCATAGGGCTCTGGTCTATAGTAGTGCACTATATAGGGCTCTGGTCTATAGTAGTGCACTTCATAGGGCTCTGGTCTATAGTAGTACACTTTATAGGGTTCTGGTCTATAGTAGTGCACTTTATAGGGCTCTGGTCATAAGTAGTGCACTTTATAGGGCTCTGGTCTATAGTAGTGCACTCCATAGGGCTCTGGTCTATAGTAGTGCACTTCATAGGGCTCTGGTCTATAGTAGTGCACTTCATAGGGCTCTGGTCTATAGTAGTGCACTCCATAGGGCTCTGGTCTATAGTAGTGCACTCCATAGGGCTCTGGTCTATAGTAGTGCACTTCATAGGGCTCTGGTCTATAGTAGTGCACTTCATAGGGCTCTGGTCGTAAGTAGTGCACTTTATAGGGCTCTGGTCTATAGTAGTGCACTTCATAGGGCTCTGGTCTATAGTAGTGCACTTCATAGGGCTCTGGTCTATAGTAGTGCACTTCATAGGGCTCTGGTCTATAGTAGTGCACTCCATAGGGCTCTGGTCTATAGTAGTGCACTTCATAGGGCTCTGGTCATAAGTAGTGCACTTCATAGGGCTCTGGTCATAAGTAGTGCACTTCATAGGGCTCTGGTCTATAGTAGTGCACTCCATAGGGCTCTGGTCTAGAGTAGTGCACTTAATAGGGCTCTGGTCTATAGTAGTGCACTTCATAGGGCTCTGGTCTATAGTAGTGCACTCCATATGGCTCTGGTCTATAGTAGTGCACTCCATAGGGCTCTGGTCTATAGTAGTGCACTCCATATGGCTCTGGTCTATAGTAGTGCACTTCATAGGGCTCTGGTCTATAGTAGTGCACTCCATAGGGCTCTGGTCTAGAGTAGTGCACTTCATAGGGCTCTGGTCATAAGTAGTGCACTTTATATGGCTCTGGTCATAAGTAGTGCACTCCATAGGGCTCTGGTCTAGAGTAGTGCACTTAATAGGGCTCTGGTCTATAGTAGTGCACTTCATAGGGCTCTGGTCTATAGTAGTGCACTCCATAGGGCTCTGGTCTATAGTAGTGCACTCCATAGGGCTCTGGTCTATAGTAGTGCACTTCATAGGGCTCTGGTCTATAGTAGTGCACTCCATAGGGCTCTGGTCTATAGTAGTGCACTCCATAGGGCTCTGGTCTATAGTAGTGCACTTCATAGGGCTCTGGTCTATAGTAGTGCACTCCATAGGGCTCTGGTCTATAGTAGTGCACTTCATAGGGCTCTGGTCTATAGTAGTGCACTTCATAGGGCTCTGGTCTATAGTAGTGCACTCCATAGGGCTCTGGTCTATAGTAGTGCACTTCATAGGGCTCTGGTCTATAGTAGTGCACTCCATAGGGCTCTGGTCTATAGTAGTGCACTTCATAGGGCTCTGGTTTATAGTAGTGCACTCCATAGGGCTCTGGTCTATAGTAGTGCACTCCATAGGGCTCTGGTCGTAAGTAGTGCACTCCATAGGGCTCTGGTCGTAAGTAGTGCACTCCATAGGGCTCTGGTCTATAGTAGTGCACTTCATAGGGCTCTGGTTTATAGTAGTGCACTTCATAGTGCCATTTGGGACGTGGTCTGTCTAACAGCACGAGACCTAGAGAGGAACAGGATGAGACCTAGAGAGGAACAGGATGTGACCTAGAGAGGAACAGGGTGAGACCTAGAGAGGAACAGGATGTGACCTAGAGGAACAGGACGTGACCTAGAGAGGAACAGGATGAGACCTAGAGAGGAACAGGATGTGACCTAGAGAGGAACAGGATGAGATCTAGAGAGGAACAGGATGTGACCTAGAGAGGCACAGGATGTGACCTAGAGAGGCACAGGATGTGACCTAGAGAGGAACAGGATGTGACCTAGAGAGGAACAGGATGTGACCTAGAGAGGAACAGGATGTGACCTAGAGAGGAACAGGATGTGACCTAGAGAGGAACAGGATGTGACCTAGAGAGGAACAGGATGTGACCTAGAGAGGAACAGGATGAGACCTAGAGAGGAACAGGATGTGACCTAGAGAGGAACAGGATGTGCCCTAGAGAGGAACAGGATGTGCCCTAGAGAGGAACAGGATGTGCCCTAGAGAGGAACATGATGTGCCCTAGAGAGGAACAGGATAAGACCTAGAGAGGAACCAGACAGGAGCATCAACGTGTCCAAGCAACGGTTTTTAAGGTGAAGGGTTAAATGTTGGGACGGACTCCAGGTGAGGGATTAGAGCTGGGCTGGGGGATCCCAGGTGAGGTCTGTTATTGGTGGGGAGTGAGGAGTAAGTTTAGGTTCCTGTGTGATATGTCTCTGTGTCTGGGTAGGGACAGTGGGGCAGTGAGATAATGAGGATAAGGGCAGTGGGACAGTGGGATAATGAGGATAACGGCATTAAGGACAGTGGGATAATGAGGTTAAGGGCAGTGGGACAGTGGGATAATGAGGTTAAGGGCATTAAGGGCAGTGGGACAGTGAGATAATGAGGATAAGGGCAGTGGGACAGTGGGACAGTGGGATAATGAGGTTAAGGGCATTAAGGGCAGTGGGACAATGAGGTTAAGGGCAGTGGGACAGTGGGATAATGAGGTTAAGGGCAGTGGGACAGTGGGATAATGAGGTTAAGGGCAGTGGGACAGTGGGATAATGAGGTTAAGTGCATTAAGGGCAGTGGGACAGTGGGATAATGAGGTTAAGGGCAGTGGGACAGTGGGATAATGAGGTTAAGGGCATTAAGGGCAGTGGGACAGTGGGATAATGAGGTTAAGGGCATTAAGGGCAGTGGGACAGTGGGATAATGAGGATAAGGGCAGTGGGACAGTGGGATAATGAGGTTAAGGGCAGTGGGACAGTGGGATAATGAGGATAAGGGCAGTGGGACAGTGGGATAATGAGGTTAAGGGCAGTGGGACAGTGAGATAATGAGGTTAAGGGCAGTGGGACAGTGGGATAATGAGGTTAAGGGCAGTGGGACAGTAGGATAATGAGGTTAAGGGCATTAATGGCAGTGGGACAGTGGGATAATGAGGTTAAGGGCATTAAGGGCAGTGGGACAGTGGGATAATGAGGTTAAGGGCATTAAGGGCAGTGGGACAGTGGGATAATGAGGTTAATGGCAGTGGGACAGTGGGATAATGAGGTTAAGTGCATTAAGGGCATTGGGACAGTGGGATAATGAGGTTAAGGGCAGTGGGACAGTAGGATAATGAGGTTAAGGGCATTAATGGCAGTGGGACAGTGGGATAATGAGGTTAAGGGCATTAAGGGCAGTGGGACAGTGGGATAATGAGGTTAATGGCAGTGGGACAGTGGGATAATGAGGTTAATGGCAGTGGGACAGTGAATTAATGAGGTTAAGGGCAGTGGGGCAGTGGGATAATGAGGTTAAGGGCATTAAGGGCAGTGGGATAATGAGGTTAAGGGCAGAGGGGCAGTGGGTTGTAGGGTCTAGGGCGTTTCTATGTGACTAATGTAGAGGTGTATCTGAGTAAGGACACAGTGAGGTTGGTTTTAGGGGACATTAGGGTTCTATAGGGGTTCAGGTCTGGATGCTTCCTGTGTGACTCACTAATGTAGAGGTGTCTCTGTGTCTGCCAGCAGTCCTGAAGGTCGTGGACGAACGGGTGACGCACCTGACGCTGAGGACAAAGGTCACAGGTCAGCCTGAGAGTCATCTCGGGGAAGTAAAATTCTCACGAAAGTTTGTCATTTCCTGTTTTACTTCTGGGGGAGGAAACGCTGCTGACAACCGTTGTGTGAAGGGAGGAAGCAAAGCTTCCCTCTCAAAAGGAATGTCTTGGTCAAACCGTCAAATTTCACCCGTGTTTATCATGGCCAAAAAGCTAAAGAAATATAATTAATTTTTAAGATGTCGCCAATTTTGACTTTGTGGCTGTGGAATCTAGTGGAAAGCATTTATCATCCACACACGGGGTTGAAATCACCGCCCCAGTTTAAGCACCTCCTTTCACCAATACTGACTCGTCCCCAAAAAATCTATGACGAAAACCCGAAACCAACTGCTGACGCTCGTAATCACGTACTTCTACTCGAGCCTTGACAGGTCGAGTTACTTTGTACATGTAGGTAGGGGTGAAGTGACTATGTATAGATAATAAACAGTGAGTAGCAGCAGTATAACAATGTGTATAGCTAGTCGCCACCCACGACCCTGTCTAAACCACTATTAAAGTGTGTATAACTAGTCACGACCCACGACCCAGTCTAAACCACTATAACAGTGTGTATAGCTAGTCACGACCCTGTCTAAACCACTATAACAGTGTGTATAGCTAGTCACGACCCTGTCTAAACCACTATAACAGTGTGTATAGCTAGTCACGACCCACGACCCTGTCTAAACCACTATAACAGTGTGTATAGTTAGTCACGACCCTGTCTAAACCACTATAACAGTGTGTATAACTAGTCACGACCCTGTCACAACTACTATAACAGTATGTATAGCTAGTCACTACCCACGGCCCTGTCTAACCCACTATAACAGTGTGTATAGCTAGTCACGACCCAGTCTAACCCACTATAACAGTGTGTATAGCTAGTCACGACCCTGTCTAAACCACTATAACAGTGTGTATAGCTAGTCACGACCCTGTCTAACCCACTATAACAGTGTGTATAGCTAGTCACGACCCTGTCTAAACCACTATAACAGTGTGTATAGCTAGTCACGACCCTGTCTAAACCACTATAACAGTGTGTATAGCTAGTCACTACCCACGGCCCTGTCTAACCCACTATAACAGTGTGTATAGCTAGTCACGACCCAGACTAACCCACTATAACAGTGTGTATAGCTAGTCACGACCTATAACAGTGTGTATAGCTAGTCACGACCCTGTCTAAACCACTATAACAGTGTGTATAGCTTGTCACGACCCTGTCTAACCCACTATAACAGTGTGTATAGCTAGTCACTACCCACGGCCCTGTCTAACCCACTATAACAGTGTGTATAGCTAGTCACAACCCTGTCTAAACCACTATAAGTGTGTATAACTAGTCACGACCCTGTCACAACTACTATAACAGTGTGTATAGCTAGTCACGACCCTGTCTAAACCACTATAACAGTGTGTATAGCTAGTCACGACCCTGTCTAAACCACTATAACAGTGTGTATAGCTAGTCACGACCCTGTCTAACCCACTATAACAGTGTGTATAGCTAGTCACGACCCTGTCTAAACCACTATAACAGTGTGTATAGCTAGTCACGACCCTGTCTAACCCACTATAACAGTGTGTATAGTTAGGCACGACCCTGTCTAACCCACTATAACAGTGTGTATAGCTAGTCACGACCCTGTCTAAACCACTATAACAGTGTATATAGCTAGTCACTACCCACGGCCCTGTCTAACCCACTATAACAGTGTGTATAGCTAGTCACGACCCAGACTAACCCACTATAACAGTGTGTATAGCTAGTCACGACCTATAACAGTGTGTATAGCTAGTCACGACCCTGTCTAAACCACTATAACAGTGTGTATAGCTTGTCACGACCGTGTCTAACCCACTATAACAGTGTGTATAGCTAGTCACTACCCACGGCCCTGTCTAACCCACTATAACAGTGTGTATAGCTAGTCACAACCCTGTCTAAACCACTATAACAGTGTGTATAACTAGTCACGACCCTGTCACAACTACTATAACAGTATGTATAGCTAGTCACTACCCACGGCCCTGTCTAACCCACTATAACAGTGTGTATAGCTAGTCACGACCCAGTCTAACCCACTATAACAGTGTGTATAGCTAGTCACGACCCTGTCTAAACCACTATAACAATGTGTATAGCTAGTCACGACCCTGTCTAACCCACTATAACAGTGTGTATAGCTAGTCACGACCCTGTCTAAACCACTATAACAGTGTGTATAGCTAGTCACGACCCTGTCTAAACCACTATAACAGTGTGTATAGCTAGTCACTACCCAGGGCCCTGTCTAACCCACTATAACAGTGTGTATAGCTAGTCACGACCCAGACTAACCCACTATAACAGTGTGTATAGCTAGTCACGACCTATAACAGTGTGTATAGCTAGTCACAACCCTGTCTAAACCACTATAACAGTGTGTATAGCTTGTCACGACCCTGTCTAACCCACTATAACAGTGTGTATAGCTAGTCACTACCCACGGCCCTGTCTAACCCACTATAACAGTGTGTATAGCTAGTCACAACCCTGTCTAAACCACTATAACAGTGTGTATAACTAGTCACGACCCTGTCACAACTACTATAACAGTATGTATAGCTAGTCACTACCCACGGCCCTGTCTAACCCACTATAACAGTGTGTATAGCTAGTCACGAACCAGTCTAAACCACTATAACAGTGTGTATAGCTAGTCACGACCCTGTCTAACCCACTATAACAGTGTGTATAGCTAGTCACGACCCTGTCTAAACCACTATAACAGTGTGTATAGCTTGTCACGACCCTGTCTAAACCACTATAACAGTGTGTATAGCTAGTCACGACCCTGTCTAAACCACTATAACAGTGTGTATAACTAGTCACGACCCTGTCTAAACCACTATAACAGTGTGTATAGCTAGTCACGACCCTGTCTAACCCACATTAACAGTGTGTATAACTAGTCACGACCCTGGCTAACCCACTATAACAGTGTGTATAGCTAGTCACGACCCTGTCTAAACCACTATAACAGTGTGTATAGCTAGTCACAACCCTGTCTAAACCACTATAACAGTGTGTATAGCTAGTCACGACCCTGTCTAAACCACTATAACAGTGTGTATAGCTAGTCACGACCCTGTCTAAACCACTATAACAGTGTGTATAGCCAGTCACGACCCTGTCTAAACCACTATAACAGTGTGTATAGCTAGTCACGACCATGTCTAAACCACTATAACAGTGTGTATAGCTAGTCACGACCCTGTCTAAACCACTATAACAGTGTGTATAGCTAGTCACGACCCTGTCTAAACCACTATAACAGTGTGTATAACTAGTCACGACCCTGTCTAAACCACTATAACAGTGTGTATAGCTAGTCACGACCCTGTCTAAACCACTATAACAGTGTGTATAGCTAGTCACGACCCTGTCTAAACCACTATAACAGTGTGTATAGCTAGTCACGACCCTGTCTAACCCACTATAACAGTGTGTATAGTTAGTCACGACCCTGTCTAACCCACTATAACAGTGTGTATAGCTAGTCACGACCCTGTCTAAACCACTATAACAGTGTATATAGCTAGTCACTACCCACGGCCCTGTCTAACCCACTATAACAGTGTGTATAGCTAGTCACGACCCAGACTAACCCACTATAACAGTGTGTATAGCTAGTCACGACCTATAACAGTGTGTATAGCTAGTCACGACCCTGTCTAAACCACTATAACAGTGTGTATAGCTTGTCACGACCCTGTCTAACCCACTATAACAGTGTGTATAGCTAGTCACTACCCACGGCCCTGTCTAACCCACTATAACAGTGTGTATAGCTAGTCACAACCCTGTCTAAACCACTATAACAGTGTGTATAACTAGTCACGACCCTGTCACAACTACTATAACAGTATGTATAGCTAGTCACTACCCACGGCCCTGTCTAACCCACTATAACAGTGTGTATAGCTAGTCACTGACCCAGTCTAACCCACTATAACAGTGTGTATAGCTAGTCACGACCCTGTCTAAACCACTATAACAGTGTGTATAGCTAGTCACGACCCTGTCTAAACCACTATAACAGTGTGTATAGCTATTCACGACCCTGTCTAAACCACTATAACAGTGTGTATAGCTAGTCACTACCCACGGCCCTGTCTAACCCACTATAACAGTGTGTATAGCTAGTCACGACCCAGACTAACCCACTATAACAGTGTGTATAGCTAGTCACGACCTATAACAGTGTGTATAGCTAGTCACGACCCTGTCTAAACCACTATAACAGTGTGTATAGCTTGTCACGACCCTGTCTAACCCACTATAACAGTGTGTATAGCTAGTCACTACCCACGGCCCTGTCTAACCCACTATAACAGTGTGTATAGCTAGTCACAACCCTGTCTAAACCACTATAAGTGTGTATAACTAGTCACGACCCTCGGCCCTGTCTAACCCACTATAACAGTGTGTATAGCTAGTCACGACCCAGACTAACCCACTATAACAGTGTGTATAGCTAGTCACGACCTATAACAGTGTGTATAGCTAGTCACGACCCTGTCTAAACCACTATAACAGTGTGTATAGCTTGTCACGACCCTGTCTAACCCACTATAACAGTGTGTATAGCTAGTCACTACCCACGGCCCTGTCTAACCCACTATAACAGTGTGTATAGCTAGTCACAACCCTGTCTAAACCACTATAAGTGTGTATAACTAGTCACGACCCTGTCACAACTACTATAACAGTGTGTATAGCTAGTCACGACCCTGTCTAAACCACTATAACAGTGTGTATAGCTAGTCACGACCCTGTCTAAACCACTATAACAGTGTGTATAGCTAGTCACGACCCTGTCTAACCCACTATAACAGTGTGTATAGCTAGTCACGACCCTGTCTAAACCACTATAACAGTGTGTATAGCTAGTCACGACCCTGTCTAACCCACTATAACAGTGTGTATAGTTAGGCACGACCCTGTCTAACCCACTATAACAGTGTGTATAGCTAGTCACGACCCTGTCTAAACCACTATAACAGTGTATATAGCTAGTCACTACCCACGGCCCTGTCTAACCCACTATAACAGTGTGTATAGCTAGTCACGACCCAGACTAACCCACTATAACAGTGTGTATAGCTAGTCACGACCTATAACAGTGTGTATAGCTAGTCACGACCCTGTCTAAACCACTATAACAGTGTGTATAGCTTGTCACGACCGTGTCTAACCCACTATAACAGTGTGTATAGCTAGTCACTACCCACGGCCCTGTCTAACCCACTATAACAGTGTGTATAGCTAGTCACAACCCTGTCTAAACCACTATAACAGTGTGTATAACTAGTCACGACCCTGTCACAACTACTATAACAGTATGTATAGCTAGTCACTACCCACGGCCCTGTCTAACCCACTATAACAGTGTGTATAGCTAGTCACGACCCAGTCTAACCCACTATAACAGTGTGTATAGCTAGTCACGACCCTGTCTAAACCACTATAACAATGTGTATAGCTAGTCACGACCCTGTCTAACCCACTATAACAGTGTGTATAGCTAGTCACGACCCTGTCTAAACCACTATAACAGTGTGTATAGCTAGTCACGACCCTGTCTAAACCACTATAACAGTGTGTATAGCTAGTCACTACCCAGGGCCCTGTCTAACCCACTATAACAGTGTGTATAGCTAGTCACGACCCAGACTAACCCACTATAACAGTGTGTATAGCTAGTCACGACCTATAACAGTGTGTATAGCTAGTCACAACCCTGTCTAAACCACTATAACAGTGTGTATAGCTTGTCACGACCCTGTCTAACCCACTATAACAGTGTGTATAGCTAGTCACTACCCACGGCCCTGTCTAACCCACTATAACAGTGTGTATAGCTAGTCACAACCCTGTCTAAACCACTATAACAGTGTGTATAACTAGTCACGACCCTGTCACAACTACTATAACAGTATGTATAGCTAGTCACTACCCACGGCCCTGTCTAACCCACTATAACAGTGTGTATAGCTAGTCACGAACCAGTCTAAACCACTATAACAGTGTGTATAGCTAGTCACGACCCTGTCTAACCCACTATAACAGTGTGTATAGCTAGTCACGACCCTGTCTAAACCACTATAACAGTGTGTATAGCTTGTCACGACCCTGTCTAAACCACTATAACAGTGTGTATAGCTAGTCACGACCCTGTCTAAACCACTATAACAGTGTGTATAACTAGTCACGACCCTGTCTAAACCACTATAACAGTGTGTATAGCTAGTCACGACCCTGTCTAACCCACATTAACAGTGTGTATAACTAGTCACGACCCTGGCTAACCCACTATAACAGTGTGTATAGCTAGTCACGACCCTGTCTAAACCACTATAACAGTGTGTATAGCTAGTCACAACCCTGTCTAAACCACTATAACAGTGTGTATAGCTAGTCACGACCCTGTCTAAACCACTATAACAGTGTGTATAGCTAGTCACGACCCTGTCTAAACCACTATAACAGTGTGTATAGCCAGTCACGACCCTGTCTAAACCACTATAACAGTGTGTATAGCTAGTCACGACCATGTCTAAACCACTATAACAGTGTGTATAGCTAGTCACGACCCTGTCTAAACCACTATAACAGTGTGTATAGCTAGTCACGACCCTGTCTAAACCACTATAACAGTGTGTATAACTAGTCACGACCCTGTCTAAACCACTATAACAGTGTGTATAGCTAGTCACGACCCTGTCTAAACCACTATAACAGTGTGTATAGCTAGTCACGACCCTGTCTAAACCACTATAACAGTGTGTATAGCTAGTCACGACCCTGTCTAACCCACTATAACAGTGTGTATAGTTAGTCACGACCCTGTCTAACCCACTATAACAGTGTGTATAGCTAGTCACGACCCTGTCTAAACCACTATAACAGTGTATATAGCTAGTCACTACCCACGGCCCTGTCTAACCCACTATAACAGTGTGTATAGCTAGTCACGACCCAGACTAACCCACTATAACAGTGTGTATAGCTAGTCACGACCTATAACAGTGTGTATAGCTAGTCACGACCCTGTCTAAACCACTATAACAGTGTGTATAGCTTGTCACGACCCTGTCTAACCCACTATAACAGTGTGTATAGCTAGTCACTACCCACGGCCCTGTCTAACCCACTATAACAGTGTGTATAGCTAGTCACAACCCTGTCTAAACCACTATAACAGTGTGTATAACTAGTCACGACCCTGTCACAACTACTATAACAGCATGTATAGCTAGTCACTACCCACGGCCCTGTCTAACCCACTATAACAGTGTGTATAGCTAGTCACTGACCCAGTCTAACCCACTATAACAGTGTGTATAGCTAGTCACGACCCTGTCTAAACCACTATAACAGTGTGTATAGCTAGTCACGACCCTGTCTAACCCACTATAACAGTGTGTATAGCTAGTCAGGACCCTGTCTGAACCACTATAACAGTGTGTATAGCTAGTCACGACCCTGTCTAAACCACTATAACAGTGTGTATAGCTAGTCACTACCCACGGCCCTGTCTAACCCACTATAACAGTGTGTATAGCTAGTCACGACCCAGACTAACCCACTATAACAGTGTGTATAGCTAGTCACGACCTATAACAGTGTGTATAGCTAGTCACGACCCTGTCTAAACCACTATAACAGTGTGTATAGCTTGTCACGACCCTGTCTAACCCACTATAACAGTGTGTATAGCTAGTCACTACCCACGGCCCTGTCTAAACCACTATAACAGTGTGTATAGCTAGTCACAACCCTGTCTAAACCACTATAACAGTGTGTATAACTAGTCACGACCCTGTCACAACTACTATAACAGTATGTATAGCTAGTCACTACCCACGGCCCTGTCTAACCCACTATAACAGTGTGTATAGCTAGTCACGAACCAGTCTAAACCACTATAACAGTGTGTATAGCTAGTCACGACCCTGTCTAACCCACTATAACAGTGTGTATAGCTAGTCACGACCCTGTCTAAACCACTATAACAGTGTGTATAGCTTGTCACGACCCTGTCTAAACCACTATAACAGTGTGTATAGCTAGTCACGACCCTGTCTAAACCACTATAACAGTGTGTATAACTAGTCACGACCCTGTCTAAACCACTATAACAGTGTGTATAGCTAGTCACGACCCTGTCTAACCCACATTAACAGTGTGTATAACTAGTCACGACCCTGGCTAACCCACTATAACAGTGTGTATAGCTAGTCACGAACCAGTCTAAACCACTATAACAGTGTGTATAGCTAGTCACGACCCTGTCTAACCCACTATAACAGTGTGTATAGCTAGTCACGACCCTGTCTAAACCACTATAACAGTGTGTATAGCTTGTCACGACCCTGTCTAAACCACTATAACAGTGTGTATAGCTAGTCACGACCCTGTCTAAACCACTATAACAGTGTGTATAACTAGTCACGACCCTGTCTAAACCACTATAACAGTGTGTATAGCTAGTCACGACCCTGTCTAACCCACATTAACAGTGTGTATAACTAGTCACGACCCTGGCTAACCCACTATAACAGTGTGTATAGCTAGTCACGACCCTGTCTAAACCACTATAACAGTGTGTATAGCTAGTCACAACCCTGTCTAAACCACTATAACAGTGTGTATAGCTAGTCACGACCCTGTCTAAACCACTATAACAGTGTGTATAGCTAGTCACGACCCTGTCTAAACCACTATAACAGTGTGTATAGCCAGTCACGACCCTGTCTAAACCACTATAACAGTGTGTATAGCTAGTCACGACCATGTCTAAACCACTATAACAGTGTGTATAGCTAGTCACGACCCTGTCTAAACCACTATAACAGTGTGTATAGCTAGTCACGACCCTGTCTAAACCACTATAACAGTGTGTATAACTAGTCACGACCCTGTCTAAACCACTATAACAGTGTGTATAGCTAGTCACGACCCTGTCTAAACCACTATAACAGTGTGTATAGCTAGTCACGACCCTGTCTAAACCACTATAACAGTGTGTATAGCTAGTCACGACCCTGTCTAACCCACTATAACAGTGTGTATAGTTAGTCACGACCCTGTCTAACCCACTATAACAGTGTGTATAGCTAGTCACGACCCTGTCTAAACCACTATAACAGTGTATATAGCTAGTCACTACCCACGGCCCTGTCTAACCCACTATAACAGTGTGTATAGCTAGTCACGACCCAGACTAACCCACTATAACAGTGTGTATAGCTAGTCACGACCTATAACAGTGTGTATAGCTAGTCACGACCCTGTCTAAACCACTATAACAGTGTGTATAGCTTGTCACGACCCTGTCTAACCCACTATAACAGTGTGTATAGCTAGTCACTACCCACGGCCCTGTCTAACCCACTATAACAGTGTGTATAGCTAGTCACAACCCTGTCTAAACCACTATAACAGTGTGTATAACTAGTCACGACCCTGTCACAACTACTATAACAGTATGTATAGCTAGTCACTACCCACGGCCCTGTCTAACCCACTATAACAGTGTGTATAGCTAGTCACTGACCCAGTCTAACCCACTATAACAGTGTGTATAGCTAGTCACGACCCTGTCTAAACCACTATAACAGTGTGTATAGCTAGTCACTACCCACGGCCCTGTCTAACCCACTATAACAGTGTGTATAGCTAGTCACGACCCAGACTAACCCACTATAACAGTGTGTATAGCTAGTCACGACCTATAACAGTGTGTATAGCTAGTCACGACCCTGTCTAAACCACTATAACAGTGTGTATAGCTTGTCACGACCCTGTCTAACCCACTATAACAGTGTGTATAGCTAGTCACTACCCACGGCCCTGTCTAACCCACTATAACAGTGTGTATAGCTAGTCACAACCCTGTCTAAACCACTATAAGTGTGTATAACTAGTCACGACCCTCGGCCCTGTCTAACCCACTATAACAGTGTGTATAGCTAGTCACGACCCAGACTAACCCACTATAACAGTGTGTATAGCTAGTCACGACCTATAACAGTGTGTATAGCTAGTCACGACCCTGTCTAAACCACTATAACAGTGTGTATAGCTTGTCACGACCCTGTCTAACCCACTATAACAGTGTGTATAGCTAGTCACTACCCACGGCCCTGTCTAACCCACTATAACAGTGTGTATAGCTAGTCACAACCCTGTCTAAACCACTATAAGTGTGTATAACTAGTCACGACCCTGTCACAACTACTATAACAGTGTGTATAGCTAGTCACGACCCTGTCTAAACCACTATAACAGTGTGTATAGCTAGTCACGACCCTGTCTAAACCACTATAACAGTGTGTATAGCTAGTCACGACCCTGTCTAACCCACTATAACAGTGTGTATAGCTAGTCACGACCCTGTCTAAACCACTATAACAGTGTGTATAGCTAGTCACGACCCTGTCTAACCCACTATAACAGTGTGTATAGTTAGGCACGACCCTGTCTAACCCACTATAACAGTGTGTATAGCTAGTCACGACCCTGTCTAAACCACTATAACAGTGTATATAGCTAGTCACTACCCACGGCCCTGTCTAACCCACTATAACAGTGTGTATAGCTAGTCACGACCCAGACTAACCCACTATAACAGTGTGTATAGCTAGTCACGACCTATAACAGTGTGTATAGCTAGTCACGACCCTGTCTAAACCACTATAACAGTGTGTATAGCTTGTCACGACCGTGTCTAACCCACTATAACAGTGTGTATAGCTAGTCACTACCCACGGCCCTGTCTAACCCACTATAACAGTGTGTATAGCTAGTCACAACCCTGTCTAAACCACTATAACAGTGTGTATAACTAGTCACGACCCTGTCACAACTACTATAACAGTATGTATAGCTAGTCACTACCCACGGCCCTGTCTAACCCACTATAACAGTGTGTATAGCTAGTCACGACCCAGTCTAACCCACTATAACAGTGTGTATAGCTAGTCACGACCCTGTCTAAACCACTATAACAATGTGTATAGCTAGTCACGACCCTGTCTAACCCACTATAACAGTGTGTATAGCTAGTCACGACCCTGTCTAAACCACTATAACAGTGTGTATAGCTAGTCACGACCCTGTCTAAACCACTATAACAGTGTGTATAGCTAGTCACTACCCAGGGCCCTGTCTAACCCACTATAACAGTGTGTATAGCTAGTCACGACCCAGACTAACCCACTATAACAGTGTGTATAGCTAGTCACGACCTATAACAGTGTGTATAGCTAGTCACAACCCTGTCTAAACCACTATAACAGTGTGTATAGCTTGTCACGACCCTGTCTAACCCACTATAACAGTGTGTATAGCTAGTCACTACCCACGGCCCTGTCTAACCCACTATAACAGTGTGTATAGCTAGTCACAACCCTGTCTAAACCACTATAACAGTGTGTATAACTAGTCACGACCCTGTCACAACTACTATAACAGTATGTATAGCTAGTCACTACCCACGGCCCTGTCTAACCCACTATAACAGTGTGTATAGCTAGTCACGAACCAGTCTAAACCACTATAACAGTGTGTATAGCTAGTCACGACCCTGTCTAACCCACTATAACAGTGTGTATAGCTAGTCACGACCCTGTCTAAACCACTATAACAGTGTGTATAGCTTGTCACGACCCTGTCTAAACCACTATAACAGTGTGTATAGCTAGTCACGACCCTGTCTAAACCACTATAACAGTGTGTATAACTAGTCACGACCCTGTCTAAACCACTATAACAGTGTGTATAGCTAGTCACGACCCTGTCTAACCCACATTAACAGTGTGTATAACTAGTCACGACCCTGGCTAACCCACTATAACAGTGTGTATAGCTAGTCACGACCCTGTCTAAACCACTATAACAGTGTGTATAGCTAGTCACAACCCTGTCTAAACCACTATAACAGTGTGTATAGCTAGTCACGACCCTGTCTAAACCACTATAACAGTGTGTATAGCTAGTCACGACCCTGTCTAAACCACTATAACAGTGTGTATAGCCAGTCACGACCCTGTCTAAACCACTATAACAGTGTGTATAGCTAGTCACGACCATGTCTAAACCACTATAACAGTGTGTATAGCTAGTCACGACCCTGTCTAAACCACTATAACAGTGTGTATAGCTAGTCACGACCCTGTCTAAACCACTATAACAGTGTGTATAACTAGTCACGACCCTGTCTAAACCACTATAACAGTGTGTATAGCTAGTCACGACCCTGTCTAAACCACTATAACAGTGTGTATAGCTAGTCACGACCCTGTCTAAACCACTATAACAGTGTGTATAGCTAGTCACGACCCTGTCTAACCCACTATAACAGTGTGTATAGTTAGTCACGACCCTGTCTAACCCACTATAACAGTGTGTATAGCTAGTCACGACCCTGTCTAAACCACTATAACAGTGTATATAGCTAGTCACTACCCACGGCCCTGTCTAACCCACTATAACAGTGTGTATAGCTAGTCACGACCCAGACTAACCCACTATAACAGTGTGTATAGCTAGTCACGACCTATAACAGTGTGTATAGCTAGTCACGACCCTGTCTAAACCACTATAACAGTGTGTATAGCTTGTCACGACCCTGTCTAACCCACTATAACAGTGTGTATAGCTAGTCACTACCCACGGCCCTGTCTAACCCACTATAACAGTGTGTATAGCTAGTCACAACCCTGTCTAAACCACTATAACAGTGTGTATAACTAGTCACGACCCTGTCACAACTACTATAACAGCATGTATAGCTAGTCACTACCCACGGCCCTGTCTAACCCACTATAACAGTGTGTATAGCTAGTCACTGACCCAGTCTAACCCACTATAACAGTGTGTATAGCTAGTCACGACCCTGTCTAAACCACTATAACAGTGTGTATAGCTAGTCACGACCCTGTCTAACCCACTATAACAGTGTGTATAGCTAGTCAGGACCCTTTCTGAACCACTATAACAGTGTGTATAGCTAGTCACGACCCTGTCTAAACCACTATAACAGTGTGTATAGCTAGTCACTACCCACGGCCCTGTCTAACCCACTATAACAGTGTGTATAGCTAGTCACGACCCAGACTAACCCACTATAACAGTGTGTATAGCTAGTCACGACCTATAACAGTGTGTATAGCTAGTCACGACCCTGTCTAAACCACTATAACAGTGTGTATAGCTTGTCACGACCCTGTCTAACCCACTATAACAGTGTGTATAGCTAGTCACTACCCACGGCCCTGTCTAAACCACTATAACAGTGTGTATAGCTAGTCACAACCCTGTCTAAACCACTATAACAGTGTGTATAACTAGTCACGACCCTGTCACAACTACTATAACAGTATGTATAGCTAGTCACTACCCACGGCCCTGTCTAACCCACTATAACAGTGTGTATAGCTAGTCACGACCCAGTCTAAACCACTATAACAGTGTGTATAGCTAGTCACGACCCTGTCTAACCCACTATAACAGTGTGTATAGCTAGTCACGACCCTGTCTAGACCACTATAACAGTGTGTATAGCTAGTCACGACCCTGTCTAACCCACTATAACAGTGTGTATAGCTAGTCACGACCCTGTCTAAACCACTATAACAGTGTGTATAGCTAGTCACGACCCTGTCTAAACCACTATAACAGTGTGTATAGCTAGTCACGACCCTGTCTAAACCACTATAACAGTGTGTATAACTAGTCACGACCCTGTCTAAACCACTATAACAGTGTGTATAGCTAGTCACGACCCTGTCTAACCCACTATAACAGTGTGTATAACTAGTCACGACCCTGGCTAACCCACTATAACAGTGTGTATAGCTAGTCACGACCCTGTCTAAACCACTATAACAGTGTGTATAGCTAGTCACGACCCTGTCTAAACCACTATAACAGTGTGTATAGCTAGTCACGACCCTGTCTAAACCACTATAACAGTGTGTATAGCCAGTCACGACCCTGTCTAAACCACTATAACAGTGTGTATAGCCAGTCACGACCCTGTCTAAACCACTATAACAGTGTGTATAGCTAGTCACGACCATGTCTAAACCACTATAACAGTGTGTATAGCTAGTCACGACCCTGTCTAAACCACTATAACAGTGTGTATAGCTAGTCACGACCCTGTCTAAACCACTATAACAGTGTGTATAACTAGTCACGACCCTGTCTAAACCACTATAACAGTGTGTATAACTAGTCACGACCCTGTCTAAACCACTATAACAGTGTGTATAGCTAGTCACGACCCTGTCTAAACCACTATAACAGTGTGTATAACTAGTCACGACCCTGTCTAAACCACTATAACAGTGTGTATAGCTAGTCACGACCCTGTCTAAACCACTATAACAGTGTGTATAGCTAGTCACGACCCTGTCTAAACCACTATAACAGTGTGTATAGCTAGTCACGACCCTGTCTAAACCACTATAACAGTGTGTATAGCTAGTCACGACCCAGTCTAAACCACTATAACAGTGTGTATAGCTAGTCACGACCCTGTCTAACCCACTATAACAGTGTGTATAGCCAGTCACGACCTTGTCTAACCCACTATAACAGTGTGTATAGCCAGTCACGACCCTGTCTAAACCACTATAACAGTGTGTATAGCTAGTCACGACCCTGTCTAAACCACTATAACAGTGTGTATAGCTAGTCACGACCCTGTCTAAACCACTATAACAGTGTGTATAGCTAGTCACGACCCTGTCTAAACCACTATAACAGTGTGTATAGCTAGTCACGACCCACGACCCTGTCTAACCCACTATAACAGTGTGTATAGCTAGTCACGACCCTGTCTAAACCACTATAACAGTGTGTATAGCTAGTCACGACCCTGTCTAAACCACTATAACAGTGTGTATAGCTAGTCACGACCCTGTCTAAACCACTATAACAGTGTGTATAGCTAGTCACGACCCACGACCCTGTCTAACCCACTATAACAGTGTGTATAGCTAGTCACGACCCTGTCTAAACCACTATAACAGTGTGTATAGCTAGTCACGACCCTGTCTAAACCACTATAACAGTGTGTATAGCTAGTCACGACCCTGTCTAAACCACTATAACAGTGTGTATAGCTAGTCACGACCCAGTCTAAACCACTATAACAGTGTGTATAGCTAGTCACGACCCTGTCTAACCCACTATAACAGTGTGTATAGCCAGTCACGACCTTGTCTAACCCACTATAACAGTGTGTATAGCCAGTCACGACCCTGTCTAAACCACTATAACAGTGTGTATAGCTAGTCACGACCCTGTCTAAACCACTATAACAGTGTGTATAGCTAGTCACGACCCTGTCTAAACCACTATAACAGTGTGTATAGCTAGTCACGACCCTGTCTAAACCACTATAACAGTGTGTATAGCTAGTCACGACCCACGACCCTGTCTAACCCACTATAACAGTGTGTATAGCTAGTCACGACCCTGTCTAAACCACTATAACAGTGTGTATAGCTAGTCACGACCCTGTCTAAACCACTATAACAGTGTGTATAGCTAGTCACGACCCTGTCTAAACCACTATAACAGTGTGTATAGCTAGTCACGACCCTGTCTAAACCACTATAACAGTGTGTATAGCCAGTCACGACCCTGTCTAAACCACTATAACAGTGTGTATAGCCAGTCACGACCCTGTCTAAACCACTATAACAGTGTGTATAGCCAGTCACGACCCTGTCTAAACCACTATAACAGTGTGTATAGCCAGTCACGACCCTGTCTAAACCACTATAACAGTGTGTATAGCCAGTCACGACCCTGTCTAAACCACTATAACAGTGTGTATAGCCAGTCACGACCCTGTCTAAACCACTATAACAGTGTGTATAGCTAGTCACGACCCTGTCTAAACCACTATAACAGTGTGTATAGCCAGTCACGACCCTGTCTAAACCACTATAACAGTGTGTATAGCCAGTCACGACCCTGTCTAAACCACTATAACAGTGTGTATAGCTAGTCACGACCCTGTCTAAACCACTATAACAGTGTGTATAGCCAGTCACGACCCTGTCTAAACCACTATAACAGTGTGTATAGCCAGTCACGACCCTGTCTAAACCACTATAACAGTGTGTATAGCTAGTCACGACCATGTCTAAACCACTATAACAGTGTGTATAGCTAGTCACGACCCTGTCTAAACCACTATAACAGTGTGTATAGCTAGTCACGACCCTGTCTAAACCACTATAACAGTGTGTATAACTAGTCACGACCCTGTCTAAACCACTATAACAGTGTGTATAACTAGTCACGACCCTGTCTAAACCACTATAACAGTGTGTATAGCTAGTCACGACCCTGTCTAAACCACTATAACAGTGTGTATAACTAGTCACGACCCTGTCTAAACCACTATAACAGTGTGTATAGCTAGTCACGACCCTGTCTAAACCACTATAACAGTGTGGATAGCTAGTCACGACCCTGTCTAAACCACTATAACAGTGTGTATAGCTAGTCACGACCCTGTCTAAACCACTATAACAGTGTGTATAGCTAGTCACGACCCTGTCTAAACCACTATAACAGTGTGTATAGCTAGTCACGACCCTGTCTAAACCACTATAACAGTGTGTATAGCTAGTCACGACCCTGTCTAAACCACTATAACAGTGTGTATAGCTAGTCACGACCCTGTCTAAACCACTATAACAGTGTGTATAGCTAGTCACGACCCTGTCTAAACCACTATAACAGTGTGTATAGCTAGTCACGACCCTGTCTAAACCACTATAACAGTGTGTATAGCTAGTCACGACCCAGTCTAAACCACTATAACAGTGTGTATAGCTAGTCACGACCCTGTCTAACCCACTATAACAGTGTGTATAGCCAGTCACGACCCTGTCTAACCCACTATAACAGTGTGTATAGCCAGTCATGACCCTGTCTAAACCACTATAACAGTGTGTATAGCTAGTCACGACCCTGTCTAAACCACTATAACAGTGTGTATAGCTAGTCACGACCCTGTCTAAACCACTATAACAGTGTGTATAGCTAGTCACGACCCTGTCTAAACCACTATAACAGTGTGTATAGCTAGTCACGACCCTGTCTAAACCACTATAACAGTGTGTATAGCTAGTCACGACCCACGACCCTGTCTAACCCACTATAACAGTGTGTATAGCTAGTCACGACCCTGTCTAAACCACTATAACAGTGTGTATAGCTAGTCACGACCCTGTCTAAACCACTATAACAGTGTGTATAGCTAGTCACGACCCTGTCTAAACCACTATAACAGTGTGTATAGCTAGTCACGACCCTGTCTAAACCACTATAACAGTGTGTATAGCCAGTCACGACCCTGTCTAAACCACTATAACAGTGTGTATAGCCAGTCACGACCCTGTCTAAACCACTATAACAGTGTGTATAGCCAGTCACGACCCTGTCTAAACCACTATAACAGTGTGTATAGCCAGTCACGACCCTGTCTAAACCACTATAACAGTGTGTATAGCCAGTCACGACCCTGTCTAAACCACTATAACAGTGTGTATAGCTAGTCACGACCCTGTCTAAACCACTATAACAGTGTGTATAGCCAGTCACGACCCTGTCTAAACCACTATAACAGTGTGTATAGCCAGTCACGACCCTGTCTAAACCACTATAACAGTGTGTATAGCTAGTCACGACCCTGTCTAAACCACTATAACAGTGTGTATAGCCAGTCACGACCCTGTCTAAACCACTAGTCACGACCATGTCTAAACCACTATAACAGTGTGTATAGCCAGTCACGGCCCTGTCTAAACCACTATAACAGTGTGTATAGCCAGTCACGGCCCTGTCTAAACCACTATAACAGTGTGTATAGCCAGTCACGGCCCTGTCTAAACCACTATAACAGTGTGTATAGCTAGTCACGGCCCTGTCTAAACCACTATAACAGTGTGTATAGCTAGTCACGACCCACGACCCTGTCTAATCCACTATAACAGTGTGTATAGCTAGTCACGACCCTGTCTAAACCACTATAACAGTGTGTATAGCCAGTCACGGCCCTGTCTAAACCACTATAACAGTGTGTATAGCCAATCACGACCCTGTCTAACCCACTATAACAGTGTGTATAGCTAGTCACGACCCTGTCTAACCCACTATAACAGTGTGTATAGCCAGTCACGACCCTGTCTAACCCACTATAACAGTGTGTATAGCTAGTCACGACCCTGTCTAACCCACTATAACAGTGTGTATAGCTAGTCACGACCCTGTCTAAACCACTATAACAGTGTGTATAGCTAGTCACGACCCTGTCTAAACCACTATAACAGTGTGTATAGCTATTCACGACCCTGTCTAAACCACTATAACAGTGTGTATAGCCAGTCACGACCCTGTCTAAACCACTATAACAGTGTGTATAGCTAGTCACGACCCACGACCCTGTCTAACCCACTATAACAGTGTGTATAGCTAGTCACGACCCTGTCTAAACCACTATAACAGTGTGTATAGCCAGTCACGGCCCTGTCTAAACCACTATAACAGTGTGTATAGCCAATCACGACCCTGTCTAACCCACTATAACAGTGTGTATAGCTAGTCACGACCCTGTCTAACCCACTATAACAGTGTGTATAGCCAGTCACGACCCTGTCTAACCCACTATAACAGTGTGTATAGCTAGTCACGACCCTGTCTAACCCACTATAACAGTGTGTATAGCTAGTCACGACCCTGTCTAAACCACTATAACAGTGTGTATAGCTAGTCACGACCCTGTCTAAACCACTATAACAGTGTGTATAGCCAGTCACGGCCCTGTCTAAACCACTATAACAGTGTGTATAGCCAGTCACGGCCCTGTCTAAACCACTATAACAGTGTGTATAGCTAGTGCAACAAGTACAGACAGCACTCTACAACACACTTGGTGGAAATTGTAACACTATACAGTAACTCACACTCACTCACTCACTCACTCCCTCTCTCTCACTCTCTCACTCTCTCTCACTCTCTCACTCTCTCACCTGTACTATAACTTCTTCTTTAGACTGTTCCAGAACGCCCAGCCTCAGGATCTCTGACTTAGGGATTACCTGAGAACACACACACACACACACACACACACACACACACACACACACACACACACACACACACACACACACACACACACACACACACACACACACACACACACACACACACACACACACACACACACACACACACACACACACACAGATGATGTGAGCATGGGATGACATTAACATGTTGCACACAGCAACAGTGCCGTTATCTGCCATTCAGCTAGTCCGCAGATATACACTATATATACACAAAAGTATGTAGACACCCCTTAAAATTAGTGCATTCAGCTATTTCAGCCACACCTGTTGCTAAACGGTGTATAACATTGAGCACACAGCCATGCAATCTCAGTAGACAAACATTTGCAGTAGAATGGCCTTATTGAAGAGCTCAGTGACTTTGAACGAGGCACCAGCGTAGGATGCCGCCTTAGTCTGATGGACTAATCTGGGTTTGGCAGAAGCCAGGATAACGCTACCTGCCCCAATGCATAGTGCCAACTGTAAGGTTTGGTGGAGGAGGCAGTTTTTTGGTCTGGGGCTGTTTTTCATGGTTCGGGTCTCTTAGTTCTAGTGAAGGGAAATCTTAACGCTACAGCATACAATGACATTCTAGATGATTCTGTTCTTCCAACTTTGTGGCAACAGTTTGGGGAAGGCCCTTTCCTGTTTCAGCATGACAAAGCAAGGTCCATATAGAAATGATTTGTCGAGATCGGTGTGGAAGAACTTGACTGGCCTGCACAGAGCCCTGACCTCAACCCCATCAAACACCTTTGGGATGAATTGGAACTCAGACTGTGAGCCAGGCCTAATGGCCCAACATCAGTGCCCGACCTCACTAATGCTCTTGTGGCTGAATGGAAGAAAATCCCTGCAGCAATGTTCCAACATCTAGTGGAAAGCCTTCCCAGAAGAGTGGAGGCTGTTATAGCAGCAAAGGGGGGGACCACCTCTATATTAATGACTTCCCAGAAGAGTGGAGGCTGTTATAGCAGCAAAGGGGGACCAACTCCATATTAATGACTTCCCAGAAGAGTGGAGGCTGTTATAGCAGCAAAGGGGGGGACCACCTCTATATTAATGACTTCCCAGAAGAGTGGAGGCTGTTATAGCAGCAATGTTCCAACATCTAGTGGAAAGCCTTCCCAGAAGAGTGGAGGCTGTTATAGCAGCAAAGGGGGAACCAACTCCATATTAATGCCCATGATTTTGGAATGAGATGTTCAACAAGCAGGTGTCCACATACTTTTGGTAATGTAGTGTTTATGATATGCATGCGAGTGTAAAGTGCTATTGGAGGGTTACCTTGACAGCGTAGGTTTTCTGCTTGGCCTTGTCCTTCACCTTCAGAATGGGACCAAAGGATCCTTTGGCGATATATCCCAACACCTGGAACAGGAGAGAGGAGGTGGGAAGAGTATCGTATCCAAAACCCTCGGCAACAGGGTCAGGTTTCAATAGAGAGAAATAGTAATGGCTTCTGTTCTGGAGGGACTCTGCTCGTTGGGCAACGGCTATGAGGAATTCATGGGGATTCTGGGTAAAGGCCGAAAATAAGGTCTGTGGTAAACACAGTCTTAGGATATCATATATATGTGTGTTGTTCTAATGAGACATTCCCTGTTGGTGAATTTTTAAGCATTTACGTTCTCAAAACTAGTACAAATCTGCCGTTGTTCTAACAACAGTAAAACTGCACCTCCGTTTGATGTCACCAACACTACATCTTATCCAGCTAACGAGTGAAGCAGACTAACGCTGGGCCTTAGTTTACCATCCAAACGAGCACCTTCCCGCTGAAGAGACTGGGTTGGCATTAATATCCAGGCTGTAATGAAGACTAATGGGACTGTAGAGAGACTGTGTTGGCATTACACATGAGGAAGCCTAGTCGCTGTTGCCTAGGTAGTCGCTGTGGCCTAGTCACTGTTGCCTAGTCGCTGTTGCCTAGTCGCTGTTGCCTAGTCGCTGTTGCCTAGTCGCTGTTGCCTAGTCGCTGTTGCCTAGTCGCTGTTGCCTAGGGTCGGGTTATCGAGACAGAGTAAGGGGACAACAATCAAGACGATTATTGCATGTTGTCCTGGTGTGTGTGCATGCGTGTGTGTGTGTGTGTGTGCTTGTCCTACCTGGAAGTGTTGGTGTCCTGGTACAGCTCTGTGAGGGAACTCAGGGAGGAACATGGATATGAAGCCAGGCAGACTCCACTCTGCTCTCAGTCTATCTGGCCCTCCTCCCCCTAACACCTGGTCCAGGATAGGAGGGGCCTTTTCTCTGATCATCCTCCGTTGGCCGAGCCGCAGGGTGGGAGGGGCCAGGCGACAGAGGCTTGCAGGGATGGACAGACCAACTGAGGAAAATAATCCTCTCCATCCTGAAGAACACTGAGTCTCTTCTCTTTCCCCTGACCCTGCTGGGGGTCTCTGTGGAGGGGTGGAGAGAGGAGGTGGAGAGAGGAGGAGAGAGGAGGGGGTGGAGAGAAGAGGGGTGGAGAGAGGAGGGGGTGGAGAGAGGAGGGGGTGGAGAGAGGAGGGGTGGAGAGAGGAGGGGTGGAGAGAGGACGAGGTGGAGAGAGGAGGTGGAGAGAGGGAGGGGGTGGAGAGAGAGAGGGGGTGGAGAGAAGAGGGGGTGGAGAGAGGAGGGGGTGGGAGAGAGGAGGAGGTGGAGAGAGGACGAGGTGGAGAGAGGAGGGGGGTGGAGAGAGGAGGAGGAGGGGTAGGTATGAGACATCAATAATGGGGAGGAGACATAGAATCAATTCCAAACAGCTGTAGTCCTGGCCCCCAAGCCCTTTTCTATAGATCTGACAAAATGGTTATCACACGTAGTAGAGGCTACCCTACCACAATCCCCTTTCCTTCTCCCTATAGCCCTCTCTCTTTAGAGGCTACCCTACCACAATCCCCTTTCCTTCTCCCTATAGCCCTCTCTCTTTAGAGGCTACCCTACCACAATCCCCTTTCCTTCTCCCTATAGCCCTCTCTCTTTAGAGGCTACCCTACCACAATCCCCTTTCCTTCTCCCTATAACCCTCTCTCTTTAGAGGCTACCCTACCACAATCCCCTTTCCTTCTCCCTATAGCCCTCTCTCTTTAGAGGCTACCCTACCACAATCCCCTTTCCTTCTCCCTATAGCCCTCTCTCTTTAGAGGCTACCCTACCACAATCCCCTTTCCTTCTCCCTATAGCCCTCTCCCTTTAGAGGCTACCCTACCACAATCCCCTTTCCTTCTCCCTATAGCCCTCTCCCTTTAGAGGCTACCCTACCACAATCCCCTTTCCTTCTCCCTATAGCCCTCTCTCTTTAGAGGCTACCCTACCACAATCCCCTTTCCTTCTCCCTATAGCCCTCTCCCTTTAGAGGCTACCCTACCACAATCCCCTTTCCTTCTCCCTATAGCCCTCTCCCTTTAGAGGCTACCCTACCACAATCCCCTTTCCTTCTCCCTATAGCCCTCTCCCTTTAGAGGCTAGCTACCCTACCACAATGCCCTTTCCTTCTCCCTATAGCCCTCTCTCTTTAGAGGCTAGCTACCCTACCATAATCCCCTTTCCTTCTCCCTATAGCCCTCTCCCTTTAGAGGCTACCCTACCACAATCCCCTTTCCTTCTCCCTATAGCCCTCTCTCTTTTTTGTCTTCAATGCATCTTCTCTCGCTCTCTCTTCTCTCTGATTATCTTTCTCAAATGGCACAAATAATTTGGGGCGGTCTCTCACTGGCCACACACCAATACACTAAATTAACAGTCAAACTATCAGTTAAATAGCAGCCACCCTTTGTCACTGGTGAAGTTAAAGGAAAGAGTCGCCCATTTTGACTGTTATTTAGTTTTTGTGCATCTCTGAGCGATGGTCTATCCATTCTCAGGATCATCTCGTGTTTTCATGTGTACCTGAGCTCTTGCTGTTCAGGCAGGCAGAAACGCAGCCAGTATGACGTAGTACTGTGGTAAAGTCTCTCTCAGTATGACGTAGTACTGTGGTAAAGTCTCTCTCAGTATGACGTAGTACTGTGGTAAAGTATCTCTCAGTATGACGTAGTACTGTGGTAAAGTCTCTCTCAGTATGACGTAGTACTATGGTAAAGTCTCTCTCAGTATGACGTAGTACTGTGGTAAAGTCTCTCTCAGTATGACGTAGTACTGTGATAAAGTCTCTCAGTATGACGTAGTACTGTGGTAAAGTCTCTCTCACTACACTGGCAGATAATAGAAATACAACTTCTAGATGGTGAAAACGTCTATCATACATGTCAGATTACAATACTGGCTGATGTCGTAACGCGGGAAGTTATCTTCTCTCCAACGAGCTATTGATCATATTCCTACCTCGACAAAGGTGTAGTTTAACAGAGGGTCCACCACATCCTATTTGTCTGCCTGTTCAGTCCAGGGTGCCGTTGTGAATGTTAGACTCCACTCTGCAGGGCACATCGATCTGCAGGTTGAACATGGTGAGATTGTAGACTCCTAAATTGATAGTGCAGTTTGTTTAGGCGAGTTCACAGCTAAATAGCTACTTCACACGCTGATATTGTCTTTGGTATTATTGTGCGGAGCTACGTTTGCTAGCTAGCTAGTTAGCCCAAAGGGAGAGAATTGCATGGTGGGTTTTGTAGTCGACCTGAGCTGCAACAGATTTCCACATTGCTACCAAACTTATTATAACGACAAAATTAAACATTTGTTCACAAAAAATATTGTTGTCACATATTGGTGTTATTTAATACTGTAACTTATAGGAATTAGTGGTTTTGGGCGGATTTTTCCTTTAACTAAAAGAAAAAGTGGTTTGTTCACTTTTCCTCCCAAATCATTTAGCAGACATTCTTATCCAGAGCAACTTACAGTCAGTACAATCATCTTCAGATAGCTAGGTGAGACAACCACATATCACAGTCATAGTCAGTACATTCATCTTCAGATAGCTAGGTGGGACAACCACATATCACAGTCATAGTCAGTACATTCATCTTCAGATAGCTAGGTGAGACAACCACATATCACAGTCATAGTCAGTACATTCATCTACAGATAGCTAGGTGGGACAACCACATATCACAGTCATAGTCAGTACATTCATCTACAGATAGCTAGGTGGGACAACCACATATCACAGTCATAGTCAGTACATTCATCTTCAGATAGCTAGGTGGGACAACCACATATCACAGTCATAGTCAGTACATTAATCTTCAGATAGCTAGGTGGGACAACCACATATCACAGTCATAGTCAGTACATTCATCTTCAGATAGCTAGGTGGGACAACCACATATCACAGTCATAGTCAGTACATTCATCTTCAGATAGCTAGGTGAGACAACCACATATCACAGTCATAGTCAGTACATTCATCTACAGATAGCTAGGTGGGACAACCACATATCACAGTCATAGTCAGTACATTCATCTACAGATAGCTAGGTGGGACAACCACATATCACAGTCATAGTCAGTACATTCATCTACAGATAGCTAGGTGGGACAACCACATATCACAGTCATAGTCAGTACATTCATCTACAGATAGCTAGGTGAGACAACCACATATCACAGTCATAGTCAGTACATTCATCTACAGATAGCTAGGTGGGACAACTACATATCACAGTCATAGTCAGTACATTCATCTTCAGATAGCTAGGTGGGACAACCACATATCACAGTCATAGTCAGTACATTCATCTACAGATAGCTAGGTGAGACAACCACATCTCACAGTCATAGTCAGTACATTCATCTACAGATAGCTAGGTTAGACAACCACACATCACAGTCAGTCAATACATTCATCTACAGATAGCTAGGTGGGACAACCACATATCACAGTCATAGTCAGTACATTCATCTACAGATAGCTAGGTTAGACAACCACACATCACAGTCATAGTCAGTACATTCATCTTCAGATAGCTAGGTGAGACAACCACATATCACAGTCATAGTCAGTACATTCATCTTCAGATAGCTAGGTGAGACAACCACATATCACAGTCATAGTCAGTACATTCATCTTCAGATAGCTAGGTGAGACAACCACATATCACAGTCATAGTCAGTACATTTATCTACAGATAGCTAGGTGGGACAACCACATATCACAGTCATAGTCAGTACATTCATCTTCAGATAGCTAGGTGGGACAACCACATATCACAGTCATAGTCAGTACATTCATCTACAGATAGCTAGGTGAGACAACCACATATCACAGTCATAGTCAGTACATTCATCTTCAGATAGCTAGGTGGGACAACCACATATCACAGTCATAGTCAGTACATTAATCTTCAGATAGCTAGGTGAGACAACCACATATCACAGTCATAGTCAGTACATTCATCTACAGATAGCTAGGTGGGACAACCACATATCACAGTCATAGTCAGTACATTCATCTTCAGATAGCTAGGTGGGACAACCACATATCACAGTCATAGTCAGTACATTCATCTTCAGATAGCTAGGTGGGACGACCACATATCACAGTCATAGTCAGTACATTCATCTTCAGATAGCTAGGTGGGACAACCACATATCACAGTCATAGTCAGTACATTCATCTTCAGATAGCTAGGTGAGACAACCACATCTCACAGTCATAGTCAGTACATTCATCTTCAGATAGCTAGGTGGGACAACCACATATCACAGTCATAGTCAGTACATTCATCTACAGATAGCTAGGTGGGACGACCACATATCACAGTCATAGTCAGTACATTCATCTACAGATAGCTAGGTGGGACAACCACATATCACAGTCATAGTCAGTACATTTATCTTCAGATAACTAGGTGAGACAACCACATATCACAGTCATAGTCAGTACATTCATCTTCAGATAGCTAGGTGGGACAACCACATATCACAGTCATAGTCAGTACATTCATCTACAGATAGCTAGGTGGGACAACCACATATCACAGTCATAGTCAGTACATTCATCTTCAGATAGCTAGGTGGGACAACCACATATCACAGTCATAGTCAGTACATTCATCTACAGATAGCTAGGTGGGACAACCACATATCACAGTCACAGTAAGTACATTCATCTACAGATAGCTAGGTGGGACAACCACATATCACAGTCATAGTAAGTACATTCATCTTCAGATAGCTAGGTGGGACAACCACATATCACAGTCATAGTCAGTACATTCATCTTCAGATAGCTAGGTGGGACAACCACATATCACAGTCATAGTCAGTACATTCATCTACAGATAGCTAGGTGGGACAACCACATATCACAGTCATAGTCAGTACATTCATCTTCAGATAGCTAGGTGGGACAACCACATATCACAGTCATAGTCAGTACATTCATCTTCAGATAGCTAGGTGGGACAACCACATATCACAGTCATAGTCAGTACATTCATCTACAGATAGCGAGGTGGGACAACCACATATCACAGTCATAGTCAGTACATTCATCTACAGATAGCTAGGTGGGACAACCACATATCACAGTCATAGTCAGTACATTCATCTTCAGATAGCTAGGTGAGACAACCACATATCACAGTCATAGTCAGTACATTCATCTTCAGATAGCTAGGTGGGACAACCACATATCACAGTGATAGTCAGTACATTCATCATATACAAATACGATCATCAACTACTCTTACGATAAATGCCATGGGATCTTTAGTGACCACAGAGAGTCAGGACACCTGTTTAACGTCAGATCCAAAAGACAGCACCCTACACAGGGCAATGTCCCCAACCACTGCCCTGGGGCATTGGGATATTTTTTAGACCAGAGGAAAGAGTGCCTCCTACTGGCCCTCCAACACCACTTCTAGCAGCATCTGGTCTCCTATCCAGGGACCAACCCTACTTAGCTTCAGAAGCAAGCCAGTAGTGGTATGCAGGGTGGTATGCAACTGCTCCGTAGGCAAGCACCATGGTCTTGTAGTGGATGTGAGCTTCTTCAGGAAGCCAGTGGAGTGTCCGGAAGAGCAGGGTGACTTGGGAAGGTTGCATGCCTCATACAAGTTCTCATTTAAC
>NC_092109.1:47487539-47495039 GCF_045679555.1 Salvelinus alpinus
CAACATACTGACCCAACTCCAGCCACTTTAAAAATGGGAATTGATGGAAATTATGTAAAAATGTACCACTAGCCACTTTAAGCAATGCCACTTAATACAATGTTTACATACCCTACATTACCCATCTCATATGTATATATACTGTACTCTATATCATCTACTGCATCTTGCCATCTTTATGCAATACATGTACCACTAGCCACTTTAAACTATGCCACTTATGTTTACATACCCTACAGTACTCATCTCATATGTATATACCGTACTCTATACCATCTACTGCATCTGCCATGCCGTTCTGTACCACCACTCATTCATATATCTTTATGTACATATTCTTTATCCCTTTACACTTGTGTGTGTGTGTAAGGTAGTAGTGTGGAATTGTTAGGTTAGATTACTGTTGGTTATTACTGCATTGTCGGAACTAGAAGCACAAGCATTTCGCTACACTCGCATTAACATCTGCTAACCATGTGTATGTGACTAATAAAATTTGATTTGATTTGATTTGATTTGATTTGAAATCGATAAGTGATTCATTGCCACTTGTCAAAACAACATATTGCTATGAAGCCCCTAAATAAATTCTGGTGCAACCAATTACCTTCAGAAGTCACATTATTAGTTAAATAAAGTCCACCTGTGTACAATCTAAGTGTCACATGATCTGTCACATGATCTCATTATACACATATACAGGAAACGTATGATCTCTGTAATTGCAAACAAAGGTTTCTGTACCAAATATTAAGTTCTGCTTTTCTGATGTATCAAGTACTTATGTCATGCAATAAAATGCAAATTAATTACTTACAAATCATACAATGTGATTTTCTGGATTTTTGTTTTAGATTCCGTCTCTCACAGTTGAAGTGTACCTATGATAAAAATTACAGACCTCTACATGCTTTGTAAGTAGGAAAACCTGCAAAAATCGGCAGTGTATCAAATACTTGTTCTCCCCACTGTATATACACCTGTTCTGAAAAGCCCCAGAGTCTGCAACACCACAAAGCAAAGGGCATCATGAAGACCAAGGAGACCTCCAAACAGGTCAGGGACAAAGTTGTGGAGAAGTACAGATCAGGGTTGGTTTCTAAAAAATATCTGAAACTTTGAACATCCCACAGAGCACCATTAAATCCATTATTAAAAAATAGAAAGAATATGGCACCACAACAAACCTGTCAAGAGAGGGCCGCCCACCAAAACTCACCCACCAGGCATGGAGGACATTAATTAGAGAGAAGCAACAAACAGACCAAAGATAACCCTGAAGGAGCTGCAAAGCTCCACAGCGGAGATTGGAGTATCTGTCCATAGGACCACTTTAAGCTGTACACTCCACAGAGCTGGGCTATAAGGAAGAGTGGCCAGAAAAAAGCCATTGCTTAAAATAAATAATAAGCAAACATGTTTGGTGTTCACCAAAAGGCATGTGGGAGACTCCCCAAACATATGGAAGAAGGTACTCTGGTCAGATGAAACAAAAATTGAGCTTTTTGGCCATCAAGGAAAACGTTATGTCTGGTGCAAACCCAACACCTCTCATCACCCCGAGAACATCCTCCCCACAGTGAAGCACGGTGGAAGCAGCATCATGCTGTGGGAATGTTTTTTTATCAGCAGGGACTGGGAAACGGGTCAGAATTGAAGAAGTGACGGATGGCGCTAAATACAGAGAAATTCTTGAGGGAAACCTGTTTCAGTCTTCCAGAGATTTGAGACTGGGACGGAGGTTCACCTTCCAGCAGGACAATGACCCTAAGCATACTGCTAACGCCATACTTGAGTGGTTTAAGGGGAAACATTTAAATGTCTTGGAATGGCCTAGTCAAAGCCCAGACCTAAATCCAATTGAGAATCTGTGGTATGACTTAAAGATTGCTGTACACCAGCAGGAACCCATCTAACTTGAAGAAGCTGGATCAGTTTTGCCTTGAAGACTGGGCTAGATGTGCCAAGCTTATAGAGACATACCCCAAGAGACTTGCAGCTGTAATTGCTGCAAAATCTGTCTCTACAAAGTATTGACTTTGGGGCGGGGGGGGTAGTTCAGGATAGGGCATGCTCAAGTTTTCTGTTTATTTCTTGTTTGTTTCACAATAGAAAATATTTTGCATCATCAAAGTGGTAGGCATGTTGTGTAAATCAAATGATACAACCCCCCAAAAAAAATCTATTTTAATTCCAGGTTGTAAGGCAACAAAATAGGAAAAATGCCAAGGGGGTGAATACTTTCGCAAGCCACTGTAGGCCTACCAGAAATCACCAAAACGTTTTTTCCCTTTTAATAGCAATTTCTCAAGCAATAATTGTGCTAGGACTGTCTGGAAGTAATCTGGGAAACGAAAAGTACCTGTTATTGGCAGAAAAATGTCTAATTGGGCTCCCGAGTGGCACAGCGGTCTAAGGCACTGCATCTCAGTGCTAGAGGAGTCACTACAGACCCTGGTTCGATTCCAGGCTGTATCCCAACCAGCCGTGATTGGGAGCCCCATAGGGCAGCAAACAATTGGCCCAGTGTCATCCAGGTTAGGGTTTGGCCTGGGTAGGCCGTCATTGTAAATAAGAATTTGTTCTTAACTGACTTGCCTAGTGAAAAATAAATAAATTACAATTATTGGTCTATTAACTAATTTGATGTCACCAGGCAGGGCAAAACTCCATCCCACCAAAACAGGCAGAAATTATGAATATGCCATTTTAGTGTAAGAGCTGTTTGAAAAGACTGAAAACATAAATAATATATATAATAATATAATGCTATATATAAAACACAGGAAAATCCCAGGAGACTGTACTGGGCCTTTTACACACATTCACTCAACCACACAGTACAGTGACTACACACATACATACATATACAGATGAAGTCAGAAGTTTACATACACCTTAGCCAAATACATTTCAACTCAGTTCTTCACAATTCCTGACATTTAATCCTCGTAAAAATTGTCTTATGTCAGTTAGGATAACCACTTTATTTTAAGAATGTGAAATGTCAGAATAATAGTAGAGAGAATGATTTATTCCAGTGGGACAGACATTTACATACACTCAATTAGTATTTGGTAGTATTGCCTTTAAATTGTTTAACTTTGGTCAAACTTTTCGGGTAGTGTTCCTCCAGCTTTCCACAATAAGTTGGGTGAATTTTGGCCCATTCCTACTGACAGAGCTGGTGTAACTGAGTCAGGATTGTAGGCCTCCTTGCTCGCAAACACTTTTTCAATTCTGCCCACAAATGTTCTATAGGATTGAGGTCAGGGCTTTGTGATGGCCACTCCAATACCTTGACTTTGTTGTCCTTAAGCCATTTTACCACAACTTTGGAAGTATGCTTGGGGTCATTGTCCATTTGAAAGATCCATTTGCGACCAAGCTTTAACTTCCTGACTGATGTCTTGAGATGTTGCTTTAATATATCCACATATTTTCCTTCCTCATGATGCCATCTATTTTGTTAAGTGCACCAGTCCCTCCTGCAGCAAAGCACCCCTACAACATGATGCTGCCACCCCCGTGCTTCATGGTTGGGATGGTGTTCTTCGGCTTACAAGCCTCCCCCTTTTTCCTCCAAACATAACGATGGTCATTATGGCCAAACAGTTCTATTTTTGTTTCATCTGACCAGAGGAAATTTCTCCAAAAAGTATGATCTTTGTCCCCATGTGCAGTTGCAAACCGTAGTCTGGCTTTTTTATGGTGGTTTTGGAGCAGTGGCTTCTTCCTTGCTGAGTGGTCTTTCAGGATATGTCGATATAGGACTCGTTTTACTGTGGATATAGATACTTTTGTACCTGTTTCCTCCAGCATCTTCACAAGGTCCTTTGCTGTTGTTCTGGGATTGATTTGCACTTTTTGTTCCAAAGTACGTTCATCTCTAGGAGACAGAACGCGTCTCCTTCCTGAGCGGTATGACGGCTCCGTGGTCCCATGGTGTTTATACTTGCGTACTATTGTTTGTACAGATGAACGTGGTACCTTCAGGTGTTTGGAAATTGCTCCCAAGGATGAACCAGACTTGTGGAGGTCTACAATTTTTTTTCTGAGGTCTTTGTTGATTTCTTTTGATTTTCCCATGATGTCAAGCAAAGAGGCACTGAGTTTGAAGGTAGGCCTTGAAATACATCCACAGGTACACCTCCAATCGACTCAAATTATGTCAATTAGCCTATCAGAAGCATCTAAAGCCATGACACATATTTCTGGAGTTTTCCAAGCTATTTAAAGACACAGTCAACTTAGTGTATGTAAACTTCTGATCCACTGGAATTGTGATACAGTGAACTATAAGTGAAATAATCTGTCTGTAAACAATTGTTGGAAAAATGACTTGTGTCATGGACAAAGTAGATGTCCTAACCGACTTGCCAAAACTATAGTTTGTTTACAAGAAATTTGTGGAGTGGTTGAAAAATGAGTTTTAATGACTCCAACCTAAGTGTATGTAAACTTCCGACTTCAACTGTATCTACACATACATATATATACACATACACTACTGTTCACTGTGTTTTATATATAGTATTATATTATTTATACTTTCAGGTAGTATTTTCAGACAGCTTCATTAAATAGTACCTGCAAAACACCAGTCTCAACGTCAACAGTGAAGAGGCGACTCCGGGATGCTGGCCTTCTAGGCAGAGTTCCTCTGTCCAGTGTCTGTGTTCTTTTGCCCATCTTAATCTTTTCTTTTTATTGGCCAGTCTGAGATATGGCTTTTTCCTTGCAACTCTGCCTAGAAGGCCAGCATCCCGGAGTCGCCTCTTCACTGTTGACGTTGAGACTGGTGTTTTGCGGGTACTATTTAATGAAGCTGTTGAGGACTTGTGAGGAGTCTGTTTCTCAAACTAGACACTCTAATGTACTTGTCCTCGTGCTCAGTTGTGCACCGGGGCCTCCCACTCCTCTTTCTATTCTGGTTAGAGACAGTTTGCGCTGTTCTGTGAAGGGAGTAGTACACAGCGTTGTACGAGATCTTCAGTTTCTTGGCAATTTCTCTCATTGAATAGCCTTCCTTTCTCAGAACAAGAATAGACTGAGGAGTTTCAGAAGAAAGGTCTTTGTTTCTGGCCATTTTGAGCCTGTAATCGAACCCACAAATGCTGATGCTCCAGATACTCAACTAGTCTAAAGAAGGACAGTTTTATTGCTTCTTTAATCAGGACAACAGTTTTCAGCTGTGCTAACATAACTGCAAAAGGGATTTTTAATGATCAATTAAAATGATAAACTTGGATTTGCTAACACAACATGCCATTGGAACACAGAAGTGATGGTTGCTAAAGTGATGGGCCTCTGTACGCCTATGTAGATATTCCATTAAAAATCACCCGTTTCCAACTACAATAGTCATTTACAACATTAACAATGTCTACACTGTATTTCTGATCAATTTGATGTTATTTTAATAGACAATTTTTTTTGCTTTTCTTTCAAAAACAAGGACATTTCTAAGTGACTCTTTTGAACGGTAGAGTATATTGACATACATACACATACATAGATAGATCGATAAGAGAGAGCACAACAGATTAATGTAGGCTAAGCGTTCTATCTGCCGTTAAACGTCCCAACGCCTCACTACACAGTGGGCTAACTTGTGTATTGTTGCGCATTACAGTTGTATGTTCATTCATGCATCATGTCAGTATTATCATCCATCCAGAACAACACGAGCCACATACCGCACTGTCGTTATTATCACCCCTAGTTAATATACTACATATTGCAATAATGTAACATAGGATAATATTATATGGACAGATCCTAGATCAGCACTCTGTGATGCTTTGTGGCCCTGATCTCATGCATTGACAGTGAAACAGTTTTGCGTAGCTAGCTATATGAGCTGGTGTTAAATTAATAAGTTAAACCCCAGCAACTCTCACTGATGCTGATGCAGTCATAGTCCGTGAAGTTTCAGCGTCAAGGACGGCCAGAGAATCCACAAATGTGCTTCAAACCCCCCGCAGCGGTATACCTGTTGCCCACTACCTGAGAGAGAGGAGGAGTCCTGCTATTTCACCTTGCTGGTTTTACTGGCGTCCGCCCCCATCTGGTCTGTCTCTCTCGGCGTGTTGTCATCCACCACGACACTGCTTCTTCATCATCCTGCTAGCATCATCACCATCCTCATCCTAGCCCTCACTCAAACACAATCCGCAGCCTGCGCAACACACACGGGTTCTCCCCGGCGACTACACTATGGCCGGCCGTCGGTAGGTAAAACATTAGTAGCTAGTACTTCCTAAAGTCTTCCACCGTGTTGTCGTCGTCAACAGCAGACAGAGCAGATTTAGAGACATAAACAAGATAATCCCTTCTGTAGGTCACGTCACCCCGACATCCGCCCACATGGCGCTTATCCAATCAGACTGGGAGCCCGTAGCGTTAGACCCGCCCCTCCTCTGAAAGGAGATTCTGTCTTTATGAACTCTTGAATTATTTAAACATACAGAGAAAACACAATAAAGACAATTTACCAACCTGATAAAAAGGAATCTTGTTGATAAACTCTTGTAGATTACTGTTGTTCAGCTGTTAATGTAATGTGGTTGGCAGATGAAGTTTGAATCTTGTAGATACACAGAGGTCAGTAAATACTGTTGTTCAGCTGTTAATGTAATGTGGTTGGCAGATGAAGTTTGAATCTTGTAGATACACAGAGGACAGTAAATACTGTTGTTCAGCTGGTAATGTAATGTGGTTGGCAGATGAAGTTGAAAAGAACAAATGAATCAATAAAGGTTTTTATCCAGTTGAATCCCAACTGCAGTGGTCATTTAATTTACTATGTGGCAGGCTGAGGCAGTAGCCTATATATCTTCTCACTCTCATTAGTGATTCCTGGTCCGCTCAAATCAAAATCAAATAACATGTTTCTCCAATCAAGTTGCAGAAACATCTCAAGGATGATCAAATGGAAACAGGATGCACCTGAGCTTAATTTAGAGTGTCATAGCAAAGGGTCTGAATACTAATGTAAATACGTTTTTTCAGTTTATTATTTGTAATACATTTGCCAAAAAATTATAAAAAACGTTTTTTGTTTTGTCACTATGGGGTATTGCGATGTCACTATGGGGTATTGTGATGTCACTATGGGGTATTGTGATGTCACTATGGGGTATTGTGATGTCACTATGGGGTATTGTGTGTAGATTGATGAGGGAAAACAATAATTTCATCCATTTTAGAATAGGTCTGTAACGTAAACAAATGATAGAAAAAGTCAAGGGGTCTGAATACTTTCCTAATGCACTGTACAGTCTAGTGAGTGTGCATAGGGTCAGTGCAGATTGTCTGGGTAACCATTAATGAACTATTTAACAGTCTTAATGCTCAGGTACCATTTGTTGGACGGTAGCAGAGTAAACGATCTTTGGCAATTCTTAGAGGTCCTGGATGGCAGGGAGCTCGGCCTCAGTATCTAAGGGGGTGTGAGGCAAATCTCAGCCCAGCGCCTGATGCAGTGTGCTCAGCTGG
>NC_092109.1:47497539-47519872 GCF_045679555.1 Salvelinus alpinus
GTACCACCCCTATAATACTGGGTCAGTACCACCCCTATAATACTGGATCAATACCACCCCTATAATACTGGGTCAGTACCACCCCTATAATACTGGGTCAGCACCACCCCTATAATACTGGGTCAGTACCACCTCTATAATACTGGGTCAGTACCACCCCTATAATACTAGGTCAGTACCACCCCTATAATACTGGGTCAGTACCACCCCTATAATACTAGGTCAGTACCACCCCTATAATACTGGGTCAGTACCACCCCTATAGTACTGGGTCAGTACCACCCCTATAGTACTGGGTCAGTACCACCCCTATAATACTGGGTCAGTACCACCCCTATAATACTGGGTCAGTACCACCCCTATAGTACTGGGTCAGTACCACCCCTATAATACTGGGTCAGTACTACCCCTATAATACTGGGTCAGTACCACCCCTATAGTACTGGGTCAGTACCACCCCTATAATACTGGGTCAGTACCACCCCTATAATACTGGGTCAGTACCACCCCTATAATACTGGGTCAGTACCACCCCTATAATACTGGGTCAGTACCACCCCTATAATACTGGGTCAGTACCACCCCTATAATACTGGGTCAGTACCACCCCTATACTGCTGGGTCAGTACCACCTCTATAATACTGGGTCAGTACCACCCCTATAATACTGGGTCAGTACCACCCCTATAATACTGGGTCAGTACCACCCCTATAATACTGGGTCAGTACCACCCCTATAATACTAGGTCAGTACCACCCCTATAATACTGGGTCAGTACCACCCCTATAGTACTGGGTCAGTACCACCCCTATAGTACTGGGTCAGTACCACCTCTATAATACTGGGTCAGTACCACCCCTATAATACTGGGTCAGTACCACCCCTATAATACTGGGTCAGCACCACCCCTATAGTACTGGGTCAGTACCACCTCTATAATACTGGGTCAGTACCACCCCTATAATACTGGGTCAGTACCACCCCTATAATACTGGGTCAGTACCACCTCTATAATACTGGGTCAGTACCACCTCTATAATACTGGGTCAGTACCACCCCTATAATACTGGGTCAGTACCACCCCTATAATACTGGGTCAGTACCACCCCTATAATACTGGGTCAGTACCACCCCTATAGTACTGGGTCAGTACCACCTCTATAATACTGGGTCAGTACCACCCCTATAATACTGGGTCAGTACCACCTCTATAATACTGGGTCAGTACCACCCCTATAATACTGGGTCAGTACCACCCCTATAATACTAGGTCGGTATTATATACTGATGGTGTACTTTTGTTTCCTGTAGGCTTTTTATGATTGTTTATATTTATAACAGTATTACTAATAATAGGCTTATAAATCCCCTCAATGAGTCCGCTGACAGTTCTAAGCTGTTAAATAGTGAGCTCAGAATCAGCTGCAGTTCCTTTGTTTCTCATTCATTCATCCTTCTATCCCATCCTGAGGTTCAGGTTATCTGGGTCTCTTCTATCCCATCCTGAGGTTCAGGTTATCTGGGTCTCTTCTATCCCATCCTGGGGTTCAGGTTATCAGTAGGTACCCAGAAGTCACCGTGTCTCACAGCCTCTCCATGACAACAGCAGGTACCCAGAAGTCATTATGTCTCACAGCCTCTCCATGACAACAGTAGGTACCCAGAAGTCATCATTATGTCTCACAGCCTCTCCATGACAACAGTAGGTACCCAGAAGTCACCGTGTCTCACAGCCTCTCCATGACAACAGTAGGTACCCAGAGGTCATAATGTCTCACAGCCTCTCCATGACAACAGTAGGTACCCAGAAGTCATCATTATGTCTCACAGCCTCTCCATGACAACAGTAGGTACCCAGAAGTCATTATGTCTCACAGCCTCTCCATGACAACAGTAGGTACCCAGAAGTCATTATGTCTCACAGCCTCTCCATGACAACAGTAGGTACCCAGAAGTCATTATGTCTCACAGCCTCTCCATGACAACAGTAGGTACCCAGAAGTCATAATGTCTCACAGCCTCTCCATGACAACAGTAGGTACCCAGAAGTCATTATGTCTCACAGCCTCTCCATGACAACAGTAGGTACCCAGAAGTCATTATGTCTCACAGCCTCTCCATGACAACAGCAGGTACCCAGAAGTCATCATCATGTCTCACAGCCTCTCCATGACAACAGTAGGTACCCAGAAGTCATTATGTCTCACAGCCTCTCCATGACAACAGTAGGTACCCAGAAGTCATCATCATGTCTCACAGCCTCTCCATGACAACAGTAGGTACCCAGAAGTCATTATGTCTCACAGCCTCTCCATGACAACAGTAGGTACCCAGAAGTCATCATCATGTCTCACAGCCTCTCCATGACAACAGTAGGTACCCAGAAGTCATTATGTCTCACAGCCTCTCCATGACAACAGCAGGTACCCAGAAGTCACCGTGTCTCACAGCCTCTCCATGACAACAGTAGGTACCCAGAAGTCATTATGTCTCACAGCCTCTCCATGACAACAGTAGGTACCCAGAAGTCATCATGTCTCACAGCCTCTCCATGACAACAGTAGGTACCCAGAAGTCATCATTATGTCTCACAGCCTCTCCATGACAACAGTAGGTACCCAGAAGTCATTATGTCTCACAGCCTCTCCATGACAACAGTAGGTACCCAGAAGTCATTATGTCTCACAGCCTCTCCATGACAACAGTAGGTACCCAGAAGTCATTATGTCTCACAGCCTCTCCATGACAACAGTAGGTACCCAGAAGTCATTATGTCTCACAGCCTCTCCATGACAACAGTAGGTACCCAGAAGTCACCGTGTCTCACAGCCTCTCCATGACAACAGTAGGTACCCAGAAGTCATTATGTCTCACAGCCTCTCCATGACAACAGTAGGTATCCAGAAGTCACCGTGTCTCACAGCCTCTCCATGACAACAGTAGGTACCCAGAAGTCACCGTGTCTCACAGCCTCTCCATGACAACAGCAGGTACCCAGAAGTCATTATGTCTCACAGCCTCTCCATGACAACAGTAGGTACCCAGAAGTCATTATGTCTCACAGCCTCTCCATGACAACAGTAGGTACCCAGAAGTCATCATCATGTCTCACAGCCTCTCCATGACAACAGCAGGTACCCAGAAGTCATTATGTCTCACAGCCTCTCCATGACAACAGTAGGTACCCAGAAGTCATTATGTCTCACAGCCTCTCCATGACAACAGTAGGTACCCAGAAGTCACCGTGTCTCACAGCCTCTCCATGACAACAGTAGGTACCCAGAAGTCATTATGTCTCACAGCCTCTCCATGACAACAGTAGGTACCCAGAAGTCACCGTGTCTCACAGCCTCTCCATGACAACAGTAGGTACCCAGAAGTCACCGTGTCTCACAGCCTCTCCATGACAACAGTAGGTACCCAGAAGTCACCGTGTCTCACAGCCTCTCCATGACAACAGTAGGTACCCAGAAGTCATTATGTCTCACAGCCTCTCCATGACAACAGTAGGTACCCAGAAGTCATCATTATGTCTCACAGCCTCTCCATGACAACAGTAGGTACCCAGAAGTCACCGTGTCTCACACCCTCTCCATGACAACAGTAGGTACCCAGAGGTCATTATGTCTCACAGCCTCTCCATGACAACAGTAGGTACCCAGAAGTCATTATGTCTCACAGCCTCTCCATGACAACAGTAGGTACCCAGAAGTCATCATTATGTCTCACACCCTCTCCATGACAACAGTAGGTACCCAGAAGTCATCATGTCTCACAGCCTCTCCACGACAACAGTAGGTACCCAGAAGTCATAATGTCTCACAGCCTCTCCATGACAACAGTAGGTACCCAGAAGTCATTATGTCTCACAGCCTCTCCATGACAACAGTAGGTACCCAGAAGTCACCGTGTCTCACAGCCTCTCCATGACAACAGTAGGTACCCAGAAGTCATTATGTCTCACAGCCTCTCCATGACAACAGTATGTACCCAGAAGTCACCGTGTCTCACAGCCTCTCCATGACAACAGTAGGTTTCCAGAAGTCACCGTGTCTCACAGCCTCTCCATGACAACACAGCAGGCATCATCACTCTGTCTGTCTCCTCTTCCTGGGTGTCTGTCTGTTACTGATATCATCCTGTTGTAGCCTGGGTGCCTGTCTGTTAGTGCCATCATCCCTTTATAGCTGAGTGCTGATCATCCCATTATAGTGCCTGTCTGTTTGTGCTATCATCCCATAAAAGCCTGTCTGTTAGTGCTATCATCCCTTTATAGCCTGTGTTTGTGCTATCATCCCGTTATAGCCTGAGTGCCTGTCTGTTAGTGCTATCATCCCTTTATAGCCTGAGTGCCTGTGTTTGTGCTATCATCCCGTTATAGCCTGAGTGCATGTCTGTTTGTGCTATCATCCCATAAAAGCCTGTCTGTTAGTGCCATCATCACTTTATAGCCTGTGTTTGTGCTATCATCCCGTTATAGCCTGAGTGCCTGTCTGTTTGTGCTATCATCCCATAAAAGCCTGTCTGTTAGTGCCATCATCACTTTATAGCCTGAGTACCTGTCTGGGTGTGCTGTCATCCACTTATAGCCTGAGTGCCAGTCTGTTTGTGCCATATTACTCTTTTTCATGTTTGGCTTGACAATTCCATAAGAAGTTGGCAGGAGAGCAGAAACAAACTGATCCCCAGGCCTCTTAATTACTTCCTGAACAACAGGTTTGGGACAGACTGACTCCCAGGCCTCTTAATTACTTCCTGAACAACAGGTTTGGGACAGACTGACTCCCAGGCTTCTTCATAACTTCCTGAACAACAGGTTTGGTACAGACTGACTCCCAGGCCTCTTAATTACTTCCTGAACAACAGGTTTGGGACAGACTGACTCCCAGGCCTCTTAATTACTTCCTGAACAACAGGTTTGGGACAGACTGACTCCCAGGCCTCTTAATTACTTCCTGAACAACAGGTTTGGGACAGACTGACTCCCAGGCTTCTTCATAACTTCCTGAACAACAGGTTTGGTACAGACTGGCCACCAGGATACCTCTTAAATGTGACATTATATAGGATCAACAACATGTATCAAATAGACTTAAAAACAACAGTATATAGGATCAACACCATATATAATATACACATACAGTACCAGTCAAACGTTTATTTTAACTATGTTCTACATTGTAAAATAGTGAAGACATCAAAACAATGAAATAACACATGTGGAATGATGTAAGCAAAAAATATATTTTACATTCTTTGCTGCCTTGATGACAGCTTTGCACTCTTGGCATTCTCTCAACCAGCTTCACCTGGAATGCTTTTCCAATAGTCTTGAAGGAGTTCCAATGTATGCTGAACACTTGTTGGCTGCTTTTCCTTCACTCTGCGATATATCTCATCCCAAACCATCAACAATTGGGTTGAGGTTGGGTGATTGTGGAGGCCAGCTCATCTCAAAGCTGCACGCTAAGGTTAAATCTAGACTTGGTTTCCTCCATCGTATTCACTCCCCTTCCACCACAGCTGCCAAACTAACCCTGATTCAGATGACCATCCTACCCATGCTAGATCACGGAGACATCATTTATAGATTGGCAGGTAAGGGTGCTCTCGAGCGGCTAGATGTTCTTTATCATTCGGCCATCAGTATAATGTTGTCTTAAGTCTCTCTTTATTTAGTGGTGCATTGTCCTCGTCGTGACATGCGTTTTGTCCTATATTTATTTTTAAACACAGCCCGCATCCCCACAGGAAGCAGTCAACGTAAATAAGATTTTTTTTTAACTGACTTGCCTCGTTAAATAAAAAAAATAATCTGATGCAGCACTTCATCACTCTCCTTCTTGGTCAAATAGCCCTTACAGTCTGGAGGTGTGTTGGGTCATTGTCCTGTTGATAAACGATAGTCCCACTTAACTGAAACCAGATGGGATGGCGTATCTCAGCAGAATGCTGTGGTAGCCATGCTGGTTAAGTGGGCCTTGAATTGTAAATAAATCAAGTGTCACCAGCAAAGCTCCACCACACCTCCTCCTCTATGCTTCACGGTAGGAACCACACATGTGGAGATCATCCATTAAACTCCTCTGCATCTCACGAAGACACGACAGTTGGAACCAAAAATCACATATGGAACTCATCAGACCAAATGACTGATTCCAACCGGTCTAATGTCCATTGCTCGTGTTTCTTGGCCCAAGCAAGTCTCTTCTTATTGGTGCCCTTCAGTAGTGGTTTCTCTGCAGCAATTCAACCATGAAGGCCTGATGAATGCAGTCTCCTCTGAACAGTTGATGTTGAGATGTGTCTGTTACTTGAACTCTGTGAAGCATTTATTTGGGCTGCAATCTGAGGTGCAGTTCACTAATGAACGTATCCTCTGCAGCAGATGTAAATCTGGGTCTTCCTTTCCTGTGGCGGTCCTCATGAGAGCCAGTTTCATCTAGATTGTTTTTGTGCCTGAACTAGAAGAAACTTTAAAGTTCTTGAAATGTCCCACATTGACGGACCTTCATGTCTTAAAGTAATGGACTGTTGTTTCTCTTTGTTTATTTCAGCTGTTCTTGCCATAATATGGACTTGGTCTTTTACCAAATAGAGCTATCTTCTGTATACCACCCCTACCTTGTCACAACTGATGGCTTCGTGATGTATGACTCCGCCATTTATCTTCGCACACTCTTGGCATTCTTTCAACCAGCTTCATGAGGTAGTCAGCCAGAATGCATTTCAATTAGCAGGTGTGCCTTGTTAAACATTAATTTGTGGAATTTCTTTCCTTAATGCGTTTGAGCCAATCAGATGTGTTGTGACAAGGTAGGTGTGGCATACAGAATCTAGCCCTACTTGGTAAAACTCCAAGTCCATATTATGGGAGGTGTTGGACTGCAGCGTGAAGGAAAAGCAGCCAACAAGCGCTCAGCATATGTGGGAACTCCTTCAAGACTGTGGGAAAAGCATTCCAGGCGAAGAGGCATGATTAAACAGCGGCGTCACGATTGGGCCCCCAAAGTGGTGCAGTGGTCTAAGGCACTGCATCTCAGTGCAAGAGGCATCACTACAGTCCCTGGTTCGAATCCAGCTGTGATTGGGAGTTCCACACGGTGGTGCACAATTGGCCCAGCGTCGTCCGGGTTTGACCGTCATTGTAAATAATTATTTGTTCTTAAACCGACTTGCACAGTTAAATAAATAAAGGTATTTTTTAAAATAGCGGCGTCACATGATATTTAAATACTACAGAGTACATCAATACTCCCTTTCCACATTAACCTCTAAACAAAAGAGCCAGTGTTGCATGTTTGGTGAGGAGCACCTCAGCGTGTGGGTGTGACTGTCAGTGAGAACCAACCAATAACAGACAAGACGAGGGCGTTGCGTTTTTATAAACATTTATTCCTCTGTACATCTCCCCAGCAGCCGTTTAGATGATGCCAATCTGAAACACAAGACACGACCGGTTTTAGAGGCATCGTAGGACTGTTATAAGGCGCCACAGAGCCGGTGGTCTCTGGCATCAGTGGTTCCTTTGGAGTCTGTCATTATTCATCAGAAACTATATCATACATCATCTGCTCAGAGCCTCTCCTGCAGTCTGATTGGACACCACATCTCTAGACTCCAAAGCTATTGGCTGACAGTGAACAGAAACGGGTGCATCTCAATACTCCCCAGTAGGCTCCTCGACATGGACACGTGTTCCGTCTGCTCTACATTTAAACAGCGGCAGAATAATATGAGACAAACTACAGTCCTGGTGAGAGGAGTCTTGTAGACTATTGCGATGCAGAGCCGTTTCTGTCATAATGGTGGTCCACTCTAGAGCTCACCTTGTTGGCGACATCCAACGCATCGTAATCTGGAGCCAGGCGCACATATGCCTTCTTCTCACCGTCAGGCCTGGAGGAGAGGGAGAACGAGTGGAGGAGAGGGGGAACGAGTGGAAGAGAGGGGGAACGAGTGGAAGAGAGGGGGAACGAGTGGAAGAGAGGGGGAACGAGTGGAAGAGAGGGGGAAAGAGTGGAAGAGAGGGGGAAAGAGTGGAAGAGAGGGGGAAAGAGTGGAGGAGAGGGGGAACGAGTGGAGGAGAGGGGGAAAGAGTGGAGGAGAGGGGGAACGAGTGGAGGAGAGGGGGAAAGAGTGGAGGAGAGGGGGAACGAGTGGAGGAGAGGGGGAACGAGTGGAGGAGAGGGGGAACGAGTGGAGGAGAGGGGGAACGAGTGGAGGAGAGGGGGAACGAGTGGAGGAGAGGGGGAACGAGTGGAGGAGAGGGGGAACGAGTGGAGGAGAGGGGGAACGAGTGGAGGAGAGGGGGAACGAGTGGAGGAGAGGGGGAAAGAGTGGAGTAGAGGGGGAACGAGTGGAGTAGAGGGGGAAAGAGTGGAGTAGAGGGGGAAAGAGTGGAGTAGAGGGGGAAAGAGTGGAGTAGAGGGGGAAAGAGTGGAGTAGAGGGGGAAAGAGTGGAGTAGAGGGGGAAAGAGTGGAGTAGAGGGGGAAAGAGTGGAGTAGAGGGGGAAAGAGTGGAGGATATTATTATTATGACCCCGTGTTCCAGCAGGAGTAAATAATGTAATAGACTGTAACCATTAACTAAGTCCTTCTAATGTAATAGACTGTAAACATTAACTAAGTCTTCTAATGTATTAGACTGTAAACATTAACTAAGTCCTTCTAATGTAATAGACTGTAAACATTAACTAAGTCTTCTAATGTAATAGACTGTAAACATTAACTAAGTCTTCTAATGTAATAGACTGTAACCATTAACTAAGTCTTCTAATGTATTAGACTGTAAACATTAACTAAGTCTTCTAATGTAATAGACTGTAAACATTAACTAAGTCTTCTAATGTATTAGACTGTAAACATTAACTAAGTCTTCTAATGTAATAGACTGTAAACATTAACTAAGTCCTTCTAATGTATTAGACTGTAACCATTAACTAAGTCCTTCTAATGTAATAGACTGTAAACATTAACTAAGTCCTTCTAATGTAATAGACTGTAAACATTAACTAAGTCTTCTAATGTATTAGACTGTAAACATTAACTAAGTCCTTCTAATGTATTAGACTGTAACCATTAACTAAGTTCTTCTAACGTAATAGACTGTAAACATTAACTAAGTCCTTCTAATGTAATAGACTGTAACCATTAACTAAGTCCTTCTAATGTAATAGACTGTAACCATTAACTAAGTCCTTCTAATGTAATAGACTGTAAACATTAACTAAGTCTTCTAATGTAATAGACTGTAAACATTAACTAAGTCTTCTAATGTATTAGACTGTAAACATTAACTAAGTCTTCTAATGTAATAGACTGTAAACATTAACTAAGTCTTCTAATGTATTAGACTGTAAACATTAACTAAGTCTTCTAATGTAATAGACTGTAAACATTAACTAAGTCTTCTAATGTAATAGACTGTAAACATTAACTAAGTCTTCTAATGTAATAGACTGTAACCATTAACTAAGTCTTCTAATGTATTAGACTGTAAACATTAACTAAGTCTTCTAATGTATTAGACTGTAAACATTAACTAAGTCTTCTAATGTAATAGACTGTAAACATTAACTAAGTCTTCTAATGTATTAGACTGTAAACATTAACTAAGTCTTCTAATGTAATAGACTGTAACCATTAACTAAGTCCTTCTAACGTAATAGACTGTAAACATTAACTAAGTCTTCTAATGTATTAGACTGTAAACATTAACTAAGTCTTCTAATGTATTAGACTGTAAACATTAACTAAGTCTTCTAATGTATTAGACTGTAAACATTAACTAAGTCTTCTAATGTATTAGACTGTAAACATTAACTAAGTCTTCTAATGTAATAGACTGTAAACATTAACTAAGTCTTCTAATGTAATAGACTGTAAACATTAACTAAGTCTTCTAATGTATTAGACTGTAAACATTAACTAAGTCTTCTAATGTAATAGACTGTAAACATTAACTAAGTCTTCTAATGTAATAGACTGTAAACATTAACTAAGTCTTCTAATGTAATAGACTGTAAACATTAACTAAGTCTTCTAATGTATTAGACTGTAAACATTAACTAAGTCCTTCTAATGTAATAGACTGTAAACATTAACTAAGTCCTTCTAATGTATTAGACTGTAACCATTAACTAAGTCCTTCTAACGTATTAGACTGTAAACATTAACTAAGTCTTCTAATGTAATAGACTGTAAACATTAACTAAGTCCTTCTAATGTATTAGACTGTAACCATTAACTAAGTCCTTCTAATGTAATAGACTGTAAACATTAACTAAGTCCTTCTAACGTAATAGACTGTAAACATTAACTAAGTCCTTCTAACGTATTAGACTGTAAACATTAACTAAGTCCTTCTAATGTATTAGACTGTAAACATTAACTAAGTCCTTCTAATGTAATAGACTGTAAACATTAACTAAGTCCTTCTAACGTAATAGACTGTAAACATTAACTAAGTCCTTCTAATGTAATAGACTGTAAACATTAACTAAGTCTTCTAATGTAATAGACTGTAAACATTAACTAAGTCCTTCTAACGTAATAGACTGTAACCATTAACTAAGTCCTTCTAATGTAATAGACTGTAACCATTAACTAAGTCCTTCTAATGTAATAGACTGTAAACATTAACTAAGTCCTTCTAATGTAATAGACTGTAAACATTAACTAAGTCCTTCTAATGTAATAGACTGTAAACATTAACTAAGTCCTTCTAATGTATTAGACTGTAAACATTAACTAAGTCTTCTAATGTATTAGACTGTAAACATTAACTAAGTCTTCTAATGTAATAGACTGTAAACATTAACTAAGTCCTTCTAATGTAATAGACTGTAACCATTAACTAAGTCCTTCTAATGTAATAGACTGTAACCATTAACTAAGTCCTTCTAATGTAATAGACTGTAAACATTAACTAAGTCCTTCTAATGTATTAGACTGTAAACATTAACTAAGTCTTCTAATGTATTAGACTGTAAACATTAACTAAGTCTTCTAATGTATTAGACTGTAAACATTAACTAAGTCTTCTAATGTATTAGACTGTAAACATTAACTAAGTCTTCTAATGTAATAGACTGTAAACATTAACTAAGTCCTTCTAATGTAATAGACTGTAAACATTAACTAAGTCCTTCTAATGTATTAGACTGTAAACATTAACTAAGTCCTTCTAATGTAATAGACTGTAAACATTAACTAAGTCTTCTAATGTAATAGACTGTAAACATTAACTAAGTCTTCTAATGTAATAGACTGTAAACATTAACTAAGTCTTCTAATGTAATAGACTGTAAACATTAACTAAGTCTTCTAATGTATTAGACTGTAAACATTAACTAAGTCTTCTAATGTATTAGACTGTAAACATTAACTAAGTCCTTCTAATGTAATAGACTGTAAACATTAACTAAGTCCTTCTAATGTATTAGACTGTAACCATTAACTAAGTCCTTCTAACGTATTAGACTGTAAACATTAACTAAGTCCTTCTAATGTAATAGACTGTAAACATTAACTAAGTCCTTCTAATGTATTAGACTGTAACCATTAACTAAGTCCTTCTAATGTAATAGACTGTAAACATTAACTAAGTCCTTCTAACGTAATAGACTGTAAACATTAACTAAGTCCTTCTAACGTATTAGACTGTAAACATTAACTAAGTCCTTCTAATGTATTAGACTGTAAACATTAACTAAGTCCTTCTAACGTAATAGACTGTAAACATTAACTAAGTCCTTCTAACGTATTAGACTGTAAACATTAACTAAGTCCTTCTAATGTATTAGACTGTAAACATTAACTAAGTCCTTCTAATGTAATAGACTGTAAACATTAACTAAGTCCTTCTAACGTAATAGACTGTAAACATTAACTAAGTCTTCTAATGTAATAGACTGTAAACATTAACTAAGTCCTTCTAACGTAATAGACTGTAACCATTAACTAAGTCCTTCTAATGTAATAGACTGTAAACATTAACTAAGTCCTTCTAATGTAATAGACTGTAAACATTAACTAAGTCCTTCTAATGTAATAGACTGTAAACATTAACTAAGTCCTTCTAACGTAATAGACTGTAACCATTAACTAAGTCCTTCTAATGTAATAGACTGTAAACATTAACTAAGTCCTTCTAATGTAATAGACTGTAAACATTAACTAAGTCCTTCTAATGTAATAGACTGTAACCATTAACTAAGTCTTCTAATGTAATAGACTAACCATTAACTAAGTCCTTCTAATGTAATAGACTGTAAACATTAACTAAGTCCTTCTAATGTAATAGACTGTAAACATTAACTAAGTCCTTCTAATGTAATAGACTGTAAACATTAACTAAGTCCTTCTAATGTAATAGACTGTAAACATTAACTAAGTCTTCTAATGTATTAGACTGTAAACATTAACTAAGTCCTTCTAATGTAATAGACTAACCATTAACTAAGTCCTTCTAATGTAATAGACTGTAATCATTAACTAAGTCCTTCTAATGTAATAGACTGTAAACATTAACTAAGTCTTCTAATGTATTAGACTGTAAACATTAACTAAGTCCTTCTAACGTAATAGACTGTAAACATTAACTAAGTCCTTCTAATGTAATAGACTGTAAACATTAACTAAGTCCTTCTAATGTAATAGACAGGATAGTCCCCAGTGACTAATAGTTAGATGTTAGTAATGCTAGTAAATAGTTAGAGGCTAGTAATGGACTAATCAGGGTTAGTTCAATAATGTCAGGATTATATCGGTATGTACCTGATCAACGTGTCTAGTAGCTAGAGGTATAGGGGTTGTACCTGATGAGTGTGTTGACCTTGGCCACGTCGATGTCGTAGAGCTTCTTGACGGCGTGTTTGATCTGGTGCTTGTTGGCTTTGACGTCTACGATGAAGACGAGGGTGTTGTTGTCCTCGATCTTCTTCATTGCCGACTCTGTCGTCAGAGGGAACTTAATGATGGCATAGTGGTCCAACCTGGGGAGGGAAAAGGATGGGGGAGGGAGAGAGGGAGAAGGATGGGAGAGAGAGGGAGAAGGATGGGGAGAGAGAGAGAGGGAGAAGGATGGAGAGAGAGGGAGAAGGATGGAGAGAGAGGGAGAAGGATGGAGAGAGAGGGAGAAGGATGGAGAGAGAGGGAGAAGGATGGAGAGAGAGGGAGAAGGATGGAGAGAGAGGGAGAAGGATGGAGAGAGAGGGAGAAGGATGGAGAGAGAGGGAGAAGGATGGAGAGAGAGGGAGAAGGATGGAGAGAGAGGGAGAAGGATGGAGAGAGAGGGAGAAGGATGGAGAGAGAGGGAGAAGGATGGAGAGAGAGGGAGAAGGATGGAGAGAGAGGGAGAAGGATGGAGAGAGAGGGAGAAGGATGGAGAGAGAGGGAGAAGGATGGAGAGAGAGGGAGAAGGACGGGGGAGGGAGGATTGGGGGAGGGAGGGAGGATTGGGGGAGGGAGGGAGGATTGGGGATGGTGAATAGGAGCTCACTTTCAGCGTGCACCAAACTAACGCTGCGACCCCCACCCCCACATTTGAACCCCGTTAAAAAAGACAGTTGCTCTAAGGTGCGTCAGTGGTTTATAAGGAATCATGAGATATCATACTTTGATCGCTGTTAGCATCATTTGCACCCCGAGCAGAGAAACTAACCACCAAACAGATGAATGGCTTGGACATGTCGGTACTGTACCAACGCCATTCTTACAGTTTACATGACTTACTTATTCCGGCGAGGGGCACTCTTGCGGGGGTACTTGGGTTGTCTGCGGAGGCGCAGGGTTTTGGGGCGGCGGAAGGTCGGGGAGGTTCTGATCTTCTTCTTCCTCTGGCTGTGGACTCCCTTCAGAACAGCCTTCTTGGCCTTCAGGGCCTTTACCTTGGCCTCGGTCTTGGCCGGGACAGCTACAGAGGGAGATAAGACGTTACAACTGGGTTTAGGCAGGGACAGCTACAGAGGGAGATAAGACGTTACAACTGGGTTTAGGCAGGGACAGCTACAGAGGGAGAGAGAATGTTGCAACTGGGTTTAGGCAGGGACAGCTACAGGAGATACGTTAGACAGGGTTTCTAAACTAAAGCAGATTAGTTTAACATCCTAAATCAGAACACTGTTGAACATCTGACCCGTCCATATATCTAAATAATTACCAAGGCATTGCAGTAAACAACCAATTAGTCTTTACGTGAGCGGTGTGCTCTAAATACCTGCATCTGACCATTTTTATTTTCTTGGGAGAGCTCAGAATGACATCTGGGATTGCAAATTCCTTCTGAAATTATTAAGACATCACCTGAACTATAGTACACTTCTCAAAAATGGTGGGATGAATTTGATATATGGTAGGATTTACCCGTTTCTCTTATTTGGCAGGTCAAGTGTGTAAAGACAAATATATTACCAGAATTCTTCTATCTTTCTCAAACCCTGCCCTTTCCTACTCCTAAAGGTGTTTTAATTTGAGTTTAATGGGAATCCACCCTTTACTGATGTTTGGGGGGCCTTTCAGCAGTTTCTAAAGTCATCACCTTGGCAATGAATAACTTATTTTCTAGCATTGATGTGAAAGTCATTGTTTCGTTAATAATTTAAATTAATACCAGGTTTTGGGGAGTATTCATGGGTTGGAGAGGGAAGGGTTTTGACAGATGTGCTCCCATGTAGCCTGCTGTTCTGTGTTGGTGGAATAAGTGGGCATTCTGTGTCATATGTACCTTAATACATTTTTTTACTATTTAACAAAAAGCCAATATATACTGTTTTTTTTAAAGTCTGCTAGTATTTGTCAAGCCATTGAGGCTTACAACTTGATGCATACCTTCAATACATTTAAAAGTATGTACAACGCAGAACACACTGCAACGCAACGGTCTTTGGAAATGAATGTACTTCTGGTTACTAAAACGCAATGTGATCGAGGCGTTACTACAGGCCATGCTGTGAAGACAACCCCAACAAAACAACGAGACGAATAAAAATTTAATAAACCATACACGGCTTGCAATCACTCACGTAAGCTCAAACGTAGGAATTAATATCATTAAAAAATCATTAATATACGGAATGAAACAGCCAGTAATGTTTCAGCGAACTGACTAGTTAGCATAGCCACATTGGATGGGAACATGGCGGGTGGCTACTTTCTACATTTAGCGACTTTTGGACAGATAAAATAACTAAGGACGTCTGTGACTTTCAACGATTGTAAAGAACATATATCCATCTTTGCACACAGGTATAAACAACATGTGTGGTTCTTCATATTAAGTGATTTTACGCAAAAACAATGTAGGGATTCACAGACCTTCCTTCTTCGCCTTCGGTGCCATGATGAGAAAGGAAGAACGCTTGGGGTTTCCGCAGCTATAATACAGGGGCGAGACAGCGGCACTCATATCTCGCGAGACTGGCGAACTGCATCATGGTAATTGTAGCGTCAGAATATGGATATACGTGGGCTACAGTCCAAACCTTAGCTGTGTTCGAATACCCATACTAACATACTGTATAATACATACTAAAATGAACTAATAGTAAATGAACGGTATCCTTTCAGTTGAGCGTAATAGAGCTTCGCCTGTCTACCGGAAGTTGATGCTGTTGCTATGCAACTTCTTGGTAGCTTGTTAGCATAACACATTAGTAGCTAGACATCTTACGACTTCATTAACAATGTCAATTAAGAACGCACAACGACTATATCACATAGCTAAGAATGACGTGAATAATCAAGTCAATAGGTTGAGTTTGTAAATCAGACACATCGTATCAGCTTGACTGCATCAAATGCAGCAATGAGTTTCACTGCATGTTTGCATTTAACAAACCTTAATGATTGCACAAAGATATCAAGCTCTCTTTTAAAAATCTATAATAAGGGGGTAGTTTTCCAAAAAATATATACATTTGTGTATAAATAATCTGGCTAATACAAGTCAATTATTGAACAGGAAATTGAAATCATAATTTTGCAATAAACCAAATTTGACATCATTGTGTGTGAAATCATGGCAATAATAAATCGTGTAACTCCACCCACAGCGAAAGAAAATCTGTTCAGTAGTTTCAACGTCATTCCCACAAAATGTACAGTCATTACACTCTACATTGAATTTCAATCTTAAAAATGTATTTAATGGATAAATATCATTCAGAATTTTAAAATGGTTCCTCTTTGGCCTTGAGTTGTATAGGGAAAGACATTTTCTTATTTTCTTGGTTTACAGATTCATCAAAATTTGACAGATATAATTCAATTTGAACTGTTCTGGGAAGAATTCTTTGGAAATACCTTGTCTAACATGTTTACTGTTAGCTGTTTGCAGGATAAAGAGTTATCTGTGTATGAAGATGGTAGGCAAGGAAACACATCTGAATATAATAACATTCCCTTCACCAGCAGTACAACACTAGAAGGAATAGCACTAATGACTGTACAATATTGCTTGGGTCGACAAGGAAAGTCATATTTTATAAAAAATCATTATAGCTGAAGATATTACCACTTTCAGACCAAATGTATTTCTGTTCATAGATTCTTCAAAGAATATGGTTTTGTTACGGTGCTGACAAGATAAATGTCTCTCCGGCATGGTGGGCTGTCTAGCTCCCGCCTCTCCTTTCTTTGGATTGGTGGATACATCTCATTATTGTAATACTTTTTAGAATATTAGATGAGGGTCGCTGACATCAACCGCCTGTATTCAATGGAGGTTCTACAGTGCATTGTGCGAAAGTATTCAGACCCCTTGACTTTTTTCAAGATTTTGTTACGTTACATCCTTATTCTAAAATGTATAAAATATCCCCCCCTCCCCCTCAATCTACACACAATACCCCATAATGAAAAGGCAAAAACAGGCTTAGAAATTTTTGCAAACGTATTAAAAATAAAAAACGGAAATATCACATTTACTTAAGTATTCAGACCCTTTAATCAGTACGTTGTTTAAGCACCTTTTGACAGCGATTACAGCCTCGAATCTTCTTGGGTATGATGCCACAAGCTTGACACACCTGTATTTGGGGAATTTCTCCAATTGTTCTCTGCAGATCGTCTCAAACTTTGTCAGGTTGAATGGGGAGCGTCGCTGCACAGCTATTTTCAGGTCTCTCCAGAGATGTTCGATCAGGTTCAAATCTGGGCTCTGGCTGGGCCACTCAAGGATATTCAGAGACTTGTTCCGAAGCCACTCCAGCATTGTCTTGGTTGTATGCTTAGGGTCATTGGCCTGTTGGAAGGTGAAACTTCACCCCAGTCTGAAGTCCTGAGCGCTCTGGAGCAGGTTTTCATCAAGTATCTCTCTGTACTTTGTTCTGTTCATCTTTCCCTCCATCCTGACTAGTCTCCCAGTCCCTGCTGCTGAAAAACATCCCTACAGCATGCTGCTGCCACCACCATGCTTCACCGTTGGGATGGTGCCAGGTTTCCTCCAGACGTGACCCTTGGCATTCAGGCCAAAGAGTTCAATCTTGGTTTTATCAGACCAGAGAATCTTGTTTCTCATGGTCTGAGAGTCCTTTAGGTGCCTTTTGGCAAACTCCAAGTGGGCTGTCATGTTCCTTTTACTGAGGAATGGCATCCGTCTGGCCACTCTACCATAAAGGCCTGAGTGCTGTAGAGATGGTTGTCCTTCTGGAAGGTTCTCCCATTGCCACAGAGGAACTCTGGAGCTCTGTCAGAGTGACCATCAAGTTCTTGGTCACCTCCCTGACCATGGCCCTTCTCCCCCAATTGCTCAGTTTGGCCGGGCGGCCACCTCTAGGAAGAGTCTTGGTGGTTCCAAACTTCCATTTAAGAATGATGGAGGCCACTGTGTTCTTGGGGACCTTCAATGCTGCGGCAATTTTTTGGTACCCTTCCCCAGATCTGTGCCTCGACGCTCTACGGACAATTCCTTCAACCTCATGGCTTGATTTTTGCTCTGACATGCGCTGTCAACTGTGGGACCTTATATAGACAGGTGTGTGCCTTTCCAAATCATGCCCAATCAATTGAACAAGTGGACTCCAATCAAGTTGTAGAAACATGTCAAGGATGACCAATGGAAACAGGATGCACCTGAGCTCAATTGAGTCTCATAGCAAAATAAATTAATACTTATGTAAATAAGGTATCTGTTTATTTGTAATAAAATTGTTCAAATTTCTTAAAACCTGTTTTAGTTTAGTCATTTTTGTGTATTATTGTGTGTAGATTGTGTCTTAGAAATAATTTTACACAGGGACACTCAAAGTCAATCTTAAATAAATCATTGTTTATTGTCAGCGTGCTGGAGAGGTTCCAACCAACTCAATGCACCATAGTACACATGTCAATCAGGAGCTCTGCTGGGGCAGTCCCAGCAGTTGTCTTATATACGGCTATACACAGACAAGTTATATTTGCATTATTTAGCATAATTAATTCATCATTATCGTTTTGTTTCATTTATGTGACCGACCAATACTGGTTTATAACATGTGACAGACCAATACCTCACAAGGATTCTTCTCTCTAAGCTGAGACCTTGAAACGGAGATATCTTTTGTTCTCAAAACAAGGTTCCGGGCGTACTGCCAAATTGCAGATACTGACAAGTGAGGATTCCTTCAAATCAGTCACTTGCATGAACACAGAAATTAGTTATTAGAAAAGCTCAAGTATAACATTTCCATCACAATTGATTAGGGGAAAATGTCATCCATTTTAGAATAAAGCTGTAACGTAACAAAATGTGGAAAAAGTCATGTGGTCTGAATACTTTCAGAATGTATGCTACTAGCCTCATGCCATGAATATGCATATCCATCTGGAGATAACTCTGTGTTATAAAGTGTTTTTCTATAATTTTCTGGGATGTTACATGTCCTACTTACATCAGTACACTCGTAACTTCCGCATTAAAACTTCTATTAGATCCAATAAACATCCAGTAGAAAATAAGCCATTCATTTTGTTGTTGACGAAATTCGACCTCCCAACAAAAACTCCTGGCTCGGTGGGCGAAATGACAACAAACACCACATGACAGTTTTTCAGCCGAGTTGAGACTCGCTCTTTCTCTTCGATACAATTCTACAAGATTTTTATTTTATTGTCCTTGTGTGAACAGAACTTCACACAGCCATTGGACACTTGAAATGTAGACAAGGACAGTGAACTGTCCTTTGGTTCAGGTACAATGCTTTGGAACAATGTAAAAAAAAAACTAAAAGGCTTTATACTAGACATATGAAATTCATATTACATTTTCCCTCCATTTTATTACAGTCACATTGCACGTTTCATAAATCGATCCAATTCTTTTACATCCTTAACGAGGAGTGAATCAGGACACACGTCATGGAGAAAGGGGAGGAATGAGCCCTCAGAAAGAGTCAGTAAACAGGTCTCTGGACCAATCACACGCTTCATTCTCCTCGCGGAGGGAGGGGCTAACAGACCTGCTGTCTTCGAGCTGCTGGTTGGCTAAACCCTCTGTCTGTCCCTCTCTCAGTGTCTGGTGAATGTGTGTAGATCTCCTGTTCTCTCGCTCTCCCCCTGTGGTCCTCCCGCTGTCTCTCTCTCTCCCCAAGTCTGCTGTCTGTCTGTCCTTCTGGAGCACCAGGGTCTTTGAGTGGCAGAGATCACCATCTTACTGTTGTCATCACATACTCTCACACTACCGGTCCTTCTCCCCCCAGAGGTTCTCTTCAGAGCTCTTCTCGTTAACCTCTGACACTGCAGAGCTAGTTCATGATCTCTGGGCTCTGGCTGTCTGGGTCTCTTGGTGTGTGTGAGTCCTTTAGGTGTGTGGGTGTTGCTGGGTCTGGGTCTCTTGGTGTGTGTGAGTCCTTTAGGTGTGTGTGTGTTGCTGGGTGTGTGTCGCCGGGCTCTGATCTGCGGTGTATGTGGTGGAGCCGTTTTCCTGATGATGGGGGTGGACTGGGACAAAGGGACACAGTCACAACACTCTGAAGGTGTGTCCATGTGTGAGTCCGTGTGGGGTGTGTGTGAGTCCGTGTGGGGTGTGTGTGAGTCCGTGTGGGGTGTGTGTGAGTCCGTGTGGGGTGTGTGTGAGTCTGTGTGGGGTGTGTGTGTGTTGATGCTGGGTGTGTGTGTGTTGATGCTGGGTGTGTTGATGCTGGTCTGAGAGCAGTGGAAGAGGTCTGCTGAACAGTTATACTCCTCGTCCAGGTCAGCTGTGTGTCCGGGTGACCGAAGGCTGAGACCTCCATGGGTCAGATGTCCAACATTAGTAATGTCCAGTAGACTGCTGTGTGATGTGGGGCTTGACTCCGTGTCTGTCAGCATAGTGGACAAGTTTCTCCCCACAGGGCTGGTCTGGGCATGATGGTCAGTTGGTGTCTCTGTGTCTGCAGGATCACAGACAAACTCCTCCAGACACTCTGAGAAGGGCAGGTCTTCCCAGGCCACAAAGTCAGATCGACAGGTTTGTTCACACGCTGACCTGTACTCCTCCTCCGTGTCTGAAACACCCCTCTTCCTGAGGCTGGACGGTGCAGTCCGTATACGGCCAGGCTGTGTTGGAGCGGTCCACGTGAGAGAGGCAGGGGGGTGAACAGGGGAGTCAGAGCCTTCACAGAAAGAGGACAGAACATCCCAGTAGCTGTTCCTACGGTGTCCCCCCTCCCCCTGGCTACTGTTCCTACGGTGTCCTCCCTCCCTCTGACTACTGTGTCCTCCCTCCCCATGACTCAGTCCTTTATCCTCTCTCCCCCCCTCCTCTTCCTCCTGTTCTGCAGACGACGTGATCACCCCCGGAGACTGTTGCCAGGGTGCTGTGTGTATGTAGGTCGGGGTTGGGGTGAGGGTTATGGTGCAATGAAGTGACATGGATCGGCCACAGGAGGGCAGAGTAGAGTCGAAGCTGTGGAGAGGAGAAGGGTGGAGCAGGAGAGGATCTGTACTGGTGTCAGCGCTGGGCTGGGGAGCTGGTCTAGGATCAGTTCTACAGACAGAGGCCTGTTGTAGGAGGCTCTTGGAGGCTGGTCTAGGATCAGTTCTACAGACAGAGGCCTGTTGTAGGAGGCTCATGGAGGCTGGTCTAGGATCAGTAGTCCAGTCAGCGCAGAGAGCCGCTTGCTGTAGGAGGGTTCTGTAGTAACTGACTACAGAGCAGCCTGGAACAGAGGCCAGGGGCAGAGAGATCTGACTGGCGATGAACTGGCCTGCCTCTCTCCTGTAAGGGTTGGGGCCAGATATCTGCACCAGAGGCAACACAACATAGCTGGATGGGATAACAACTTCCAAACATACTACTTGGGGAACACGGACATCATTTTGTAATAGTTGATATGTAATAACAGACAAGTGGTTTCCTTTCTCATGAAACGGTTGAGATTATAAACCAGAACGATTAATTAAATGTTGTACCTTGATCCCAAAAACAAAATGTCTTCCAATGAAGCAGTCCTCTACAGCCTTAACCAGCAGCCTGCTTTGCCATCCTGACCTCTGACCTTGACCTCCCACCGGACCGGAAGACTCCTCCACCAGCCTGGACACACAAAACCACTTTGTTTATCCATGTTGCCATTCTCATACAAACACAATATTTTCATTCAACACACCGTAACCCTGGGGACTACACAGGAACTAAGTTCACCGTAACCCTGCGGACTACACAGGAACTAAGTTCACCGTAACCCTGGGGACTACACAGGAACTAAGTTCACCGTAACCCTGGGGACTACACAGGAACTAAGTTCACCGTAACCCTGGGGACTACACAGGAACTAAGTTCACCGTAACCCTGTGGACTACACAGGAACTAAGTTCACCGTAACCCTGTGGACTACACAGGAACTAACTTCACCCTGGGGACTACACAGGAACTAAGTTCACCGTAACCCTGGGGACTACACAGGAACTAAGTTCACCGTAACCCTGGGGACTACACAGGAACTAAGTTCACCGTAACCCTGGGGACTACACAGGAACTAACTTCACCCTGCGGACTACACAGGAACTAAGTTCACCGTAACCCTGCGGACTACACAGGAACTAAGTTCACCGTAACCCTGGGGACTACACAGGAACTAAGTTCACCCTGCGGACTACACAGGAACTAAGTTCACCGTAACCCTGGGGACTACACAGGAACTAAGTTCACCCTGCGGACTACACAGGAACTAAGTTCACCCTGCGGACTACACAGGAACTAAGTTCACCGTAACCCTGCGGACTACACAGGAACTAAGTTCACCGTAACCCTGCGGACTACACAGGAACTAAGTTCACCGTAACCCTGGGGACTACACAGGAACTAAGTTCACCCTGCGGACTACACAGGAACTAAGTTCACCCTGCGGACTACACAGGAACTAAGTTCAA
>NC_092109.1:47519972-47592472 GCF_045679555.1 Salvelinus alpinus
ATGGAGAGAGGGAGAAGGATGGAGAGAAGGATGGAGAGAAGGAGAAGGATGGAGAGAGGGAGAAGGATGGAGAGAGGGAGAAGGATGGAGAGAGGGAGAAGGATGGAGAGAGGGAGAAGGACGGAGAGAGGGAGAAGGACGGAGAGAGGGAGAAGGACGGAGAGAGGGAGAAGGACGGAGAGAGGGAGAAGGACGGAGAGAGGGAGAAGGACGGAGAGAGGGAGAAGGACGGAGAGAGGGAGAAGGGCGAGAGGGAGAAGGACGGAGAGAGGGAGAAGGACGGAGAGAGGGAGAAGGACGGAGAGAGGGAGAAGGACGGAGAGAGGGAGAAGGACGGAGAGAGGGAGAAGGACGGAGAGAGGGAGAAGGACGGAGAGAGGGAGAAGGACGGGGGAGGGAGGGAGGATTGGGGATGGTGAATAGGAGCTCACTTTCAGCGTGCACCAAACTAACGCTGCGACCCCCAACCCCTCAAAATGACATCCGCCCCACCCCCACATTTGAACCCCGTTAAAAAAGACAGTTGTGTTGCTCTAAGGTGCATCAGTGGCTTATAAGGATGGAATCATGAGATATCATACTTTGATCGCTGTTAGCATCATTTGCACCCCGAGCAGAGAAACTAACCACCAAACAGATGAATGGCTTGGACATGTCGGTACTGTACCAACGCCATTCTTACAGTTTACATGACTTACTTATTCCGGCGAGGGGCACTCTTGCGGGGGTACTTGGGTTGTCTGCGGAGGCGCAGGGTTTTGGGGCGGCGGAAGGTCGGGGAGGTTCTGATCTTCTTCTTCCTCTGGCTGTGGACTCCCTTCAGAACAGCCTTCTTGGCCTTCAGGGCCTTTACCTTGGCCTCGGTCTTGGCCGGGACAGCTACAGAGGGAGATAAGACGTTACAACTGGGTTTAGGCAGGGCCAGCTAGAGGGAGATAAGACGTTACAACTGGGTTTAGGCAGGGACAGCTACAGAGGGAGAGAGAATGTTGCAACTGGGTTTAGGCAGGGACAGCTACAGGAGATACGTTAGACAGGGTTTCTAAACTAAAGCAGATTAGTTTAACATCCTAAATCAGAACACTGTTGAACATCTGACCCGTCCATATATCTAAATAATTACCAAGGCATTGCAGTAAACAACCAATTAGTCTTTACGTGACCGGTGTGCTCTAAATACCTGCATCTGACCATTTTTATTTTCTTGGGAGAGCTCAGAATGACATCTGGGATTGCAAATTCCTTCTGAAATTATTAAGACATCACCTGAACTATAGTACACTTCTCAAAAATGGTGGGATGAATTTGATATATGGTAGGATTTACCCGTTTCTCTTACTTGGCAGGTCAAGTGTGTAAAGACAAATATATTACCAGAATTCTTCTATCTTTCTCAAACCCTGCCCTTTCCTACTCCTAAAGGTGTTTTAATTTGAGTTTAATGGGAATCCACCCTTTACTGATGTTTGGGGGGCCTTTCAGCAGTTTCTAAAGTCATCACCTTGGCAATGAATAACTTATTTTCTAGCATTGATGTGAAAGTCATTGTTTCGTTAATAATTTAAATTAATACCAGGTTTTGGGGAGTATTCATGGGTTGGAGAGGGAAGGGTTTTGACAGATGTGCTCCCATGTAGCCTGCTGTTCTGTGTTGGTGGAATAAGTGGGCATTCTGTGTCATATGTACCTTAATACATTTTTTTACTATTTAACAAAAAGCCAATATATACTGTTTTTTTTAAAGTCTGCTAGTATTTGTCAAGCCATTGAGGCTTACAACTTGATGCATACCTTCAATACATTTAAAAGTATGTACAACGCAGAACACACTGCAACGCAACGGTCTTTGGAAATGAATGTACTTCTGGTTACTAAAACGCAATGTGATCGAGGCGTTACTACAGGCCATGCTGTGAAGACAACCCCAACAAAACAACGAGACGAATAAAAATTTAATAAACCATACACGGCTTGCAATCACTCACGTAAGCTCAAACGTAGGAATTAATATCATTAAAAAATCATTAATATACGGAATGAAACAGCCAGTAATGTTTCAGCGAACTGACTAGTTAGCATAGCCACATTGGATGGGAACATGGCGGGTGGCTACTTTCTACATTTAGCGACTTTTGGACAGATAAAATAACTAAGGACGTCTGTGACTTTCAACGATTGTAAAGAACATATATCCATCTTTGCACACAGGTATAAACAACATGTGTGGTTCTTCATATTAAGTGATTTTACGCAAAAACAATGTAGGGATTCACAGACCTTCCTTCTTCGCCTTCGGTGCCATGATGAGAAAGGAAGAACGCTTGGGGTTTCCGCAGCTATAATACAGGGGCGAGACAGCGGCACTCATATCTCGCGAGACTGGCGAACTGCATCATGGTAATTGTAGCGTCAGAATATGGATATACGTGGGCTACAGTCCAAACCTTAGCTGTGTTCGAATACCCATACTAACATACTGTATAATACATACTAAAATGAACTAATAGTAAATGAACGGTATCCTTTCAGTTGAGCGTAATAGAGCTTCGCCTGTCTACCGGAAGTTGATGCTGTTGCTATGCAACTTCTTGGTAGCTTGTTAGCATAACACATTAGTAGCTAGACATCTTACGACTTCATTAACAATGTCAATTAAGAACGCACAACGACTATATCACATAGCTAAGAATGACGTGAATAATCAAGTCAATAGGTTGAGTTTGTAAATCAGACACATCGTATCAGCTTGACTGCATCAAATGCAGCAATGAGTTTCACTGCATGTTTGCATTTAACAAACCTTAATGATTGCACAAAGATATCAAGCTCTCTTTTAAAAATCTATAATAAGGGGGTAGTTTTCCAAAAAATATATACATTTGTGTATAAATAATCTGGCTAATACAAGTCAATTATTGAACAGGAAATTGAAATCATAATTTTGCAATAAACCAAATTTGACATCATTGTGTGTGAAATCATGGCAATAATAAATCGTGTAACTCCACCCACAGCGAAAGAAAATCTGTTCAGTAGTTTCAACGTCATTCCCACAAAATGTACAGTCATTACACTCTACATTGAATTTCAATCTTAAAAATGTATTTAATGGATAAATATCATTCAGAATTTTAAAATGGTTCCTCTTTGGCCTTGAGTTGTATAGGGAAAGACATTTTCTTATTTTCTTGGTTTACAGATTCATCAAAATTTGACAGATATAATTCAATTTGAACTGTTCTGGGAAGAATTCTTTGGAAATACCTTGTCTAACATGTTTACTGTTAGCTGTTTGCAGGATAAAGAGTTATCTGTGTATGAAGATGGTAGGCAAGGAAACACATCTGAATATAATAACATTCCCTTCACCAGCAGTACAACACTAGAAGGAATAGCACTAATGACTGTACAATATTGCTTGGGTCGACAAGGAAAGTCATATTTTATAAAAAATCATTATAGCTGAAGATATTACCACTTTCAGACCAAATGTATTTCTGTTCATAGATTCTTCAAAGAATATGGTTTTGTTACGGTGCTGACAAGATAAATGTCTCTCCGGCATGGTGGGCTGTCTAGCTCCCGCCTCTCCTTTCTTTGGATTGGTGGATACATCTCATTATTGTAATACTTTTTAGAATATTAGATGAGGGTCGCTGACATCAACCGCCTGTATTCAATGGAGGTTCTACAGTGCATTGTGCGAAAGTACTTCAGACCCCTTGACTTTTTTCAAGATTTTGTTACGTTACATCCTTATTCTAAAATGTATAAAATATCCCCCCCTCCCCCTCAATCTACACACAATACCCCATAATGAAAAGGCAAAAACAGGCTTAGAAATTTTTGCAAACGTATTAAAAATAAAAAACGGAAATATCACATTTACTTAAGTATTCAGACCCTTTAATCAGTACGTTGTTTAAGCACCTTTTGACAGCGATTACAGCCTCGAATCTTCTTGGGTATGATGCCACAAGCTTGACACACCTGTATTTGGGGAATTTCTCCAATTGTTCTCTGCAGATCGTCTCAAACTTTGTCAGGTTGAATGGGGAGCGTCGCTGCACAGCTATTTTCAGGTCTCTCCAGAGATGTTCGATCAGGTTCAAATCTGGGCTCTGGCTGGGCCACTCAAGGATATTCAGAGACTTGTTCCGAAGCCACTCCAGCATTGTCTTGGTTGTATGCTTAGGGTCATTGGCCTGTTGGAAGGTGAAACTTCACCCCAGTCTGAAGTCCTGAGCGCTCTGGAGCAGGTTTTCATCAAGTATCTCTCTGTTCATCTTTCCCTCCATCCTGACTAGTCTCCCAGTCCCTGCTGCTGAAAAACATCCCTACAGCATGCTGCTGCCACCACCATGCTTCACCGTTGGGATGGTGCCAGGTTTCCTCCAGACGTGACCCTTGGCATTCAGGCCAAAGAGTTCAATCTTGGTTTTATCAGACCAGAGAATCTTGTTTCTCATGGTCTGAGAGTCCTTTAGGTGCCTTTTGGCAAACTCCAAGTGGGCTGTCATGTTCCTTTTACTGAGGAATGGCATCCGTCTGGCCACTCTACCATAAAGGCCTGAGTGCTGTAGAGATGGTTGTCCTTCTGGAAGGTTCTCCCATTGCCACAGAGGAACTCTGGAGCTCTGTCAGAGTGACCATCAAGTTCTTGGTCACCTCCCTGACCATGGCCCTTCTCCCCCAATTGCTCAGTTTGGCCGGGCGGCCACCTCTAGGAAGAGTCTTGGTGGTTCCAAACTTCCATTTAAGAATGATGGAGGCCACTGTGTTCTTGGGGACCTTCAATGCTGCGGCAATTTTTTGGTACCCTTCCCCAGATCTGTGCCTCGACGCTCTACGGACAATTCCTTCAACCTCATGGCTTGATTTTTGCTCTGACATGCGCTGTCAACTGTGGGACCTTATATAGACAGGTGTGTGCCTTTCCAAATCATGCCCAATCAATTGAACAAGTGGACTCCAATCAAGTTGTAGAAACATGTCAAGGATGACCAATGGAAACAGGATGCACCTGAGCTCAATTGAGTCTCATAGCAAAATAAATTAATACTTATGTAAATAAGGTATCTGTTTATTTGTAATAAAATTGTTCAAATTTCTTAAAACCTGTTTTAGTTTAGTCATTTTTGTGTATTATTGTGTGTAGATTGTGTCTTAGAAATAATTTTACACAGGGACACTCAAAGTCAATCTTAAATAAATCATTGTTTATTGTCAGCGTGCTGGAGAGGTTCCAACCAACTCAATGCACCATAGTACACATGTCAATCAGGAGCTCTGCTGGGGCAGTCCCAGCAGTTGTCTTATATACGGCTATACACAGACAAGTTATATTTGCATTATTTAGCATAATTAATTCATCATTATCGTTTTGTTTCATTTATGTGACCGACCAATACTGGTTTATAACATGTGACAGACCAATACCTCACAAGGATTCTTCTCTCTAAGCTGAGACCTTGAAACGGAGATATCTTTTGTTCTCAAAACAAGGTTCCGGGCGTACTGCCAAATTGCAGATACTGACAAGTGAGGATTCCTTCAAATCAGTCACTTGCATGAACACAGAAATTAGTTATTAGAAAAGCTCAAGTATAACATTTCCATCACAATTGATTAGGGGAAAATGTCATCCATTTTAGAATAAAGCTGTAACGTAACAAAATGTGGAAAAAGTCATGTGGTCTGAATACTTTCAGAATGTATGCTACTAGCCTCATGCCATGAATATGCATATCCATCTGGAGATAACTCTGTGTTATAAAGTGTTTTTCTATAATTTTCTGGGATGTTACATGTCCTACTTACATCAGTACACTCGTAACTTCCGCATTAAAACTTCTATTAGATCCAATAAACATCCAGTAGAAAATAAGCCATTCATTTTGTTGTTGACGAAATTCGACCTCCCAACAAAAACTCCTGGCTCGGTGGGCGAAATGACAACAAACACCACATGACAGTTTTTCAGCCGAGTTGAGACTCGCTCTTTCTCTTCGATACAATTCTACAAGATTTTTATTTTATTGTCCTTGTGTGAACAGAACTTCACACAGCCATTGGACACTTGAAATGTAGACAAGGACAGTGAACTGTCCTTTGGTTCAGGTACAATGCTTTGGAACAATGTAAAAAAAAAACTAAAAGGCTTTATACTAGACATATGAAATTCATATTACATTTTCCCTCCATTTTATTACAGTCACATTGCACGTTTCATAAATCGATCCAATTCTTTTACATCCTTAACGAGGAGTGAATCAGGACACACGTCATGGAGAAAGGGGAGGAATGAGCCCTCAGAAAGAGTCAGTAAACAGGTCTCTGGACCAATCACACGCTTCATTCTCCTCGCGGAGGGAGGGGCTAACAGACCTGCTGTCTTCGAGCTGCTGGTTGGCTAAACCCTCTGTCTGTCCCTCTCTCAGTGTCTGGTGAATGTGTGTAGATCTCCTGTTCTCTCGCTCTCCCCCTGTGGTCCTCCCGCTGTTCTCTCTCTCTCCCCAAGTCTGCTGTCTGTCTGTCCTTCTGGAGCACCAGGGTCTTTGAGTGGCAGAGATCACCATCTTACTGTTGTCATCACATACTCTCACACTACCGGTCCTTCTCCCCCCAGAGGTTCTCTTCAGAGCTCTTCTCGTTAACCTCTGACACTGCAGAGCTAGTTCATGATCTCTGGGCTCTGGCTGTCTGGGTCTCTTGGTGTGTGTGAGTCCTTTAGGTGTGTGGGTGTTGCTGGGTGTTGCTGGGTGTGTGTCGCCGGGCTCTGATCTGCGGTGTATGTGGTGGAGCCGTTTTCCTGATGATGGGGGTGGACTGGGACAAAGGGACACAGTCACAACACTCTGAAGGTGTGTCCATGTGTGAGTCCGTGTGGGGTGTGTGTGAGTCCGTGTGGGGTGTGTGTGAGTCCGTGTGGGGTGTGTGTGAGTCCGTGTGGGGTGTGTGTGAGTCCGTGTGGGGTGTGTGTGAGTCTGTGTGGGGTGTGTGTGTGTTGATGCTGGGTGTGTGTGTGTTGATGCTGGGTGTGTTGATGCTGGTCTGAGAGCAGTGGAAGAGGTCTGCTGAACAGTTATACTCCTCGTCCAGGTCAGCTGTGTGTCCGGGTGACCGAAGGCTGAGACCTCCATGGGTCAGATGTCCAACATTAGTAATGTCCAGTAGACTGCTGTGTGATGTGGGGCTTGACTCCGTGTCTGTCAGCATAGTGGACAAGTTTCTCCCCACAGGGCTGGTCTGGGCATGATGGTCAGTTGGTGTCTCTGTGTCTGCAGGATCACAGACAAACTCCTCCAGACACTCTGAGAAGGGCAGGTCTTCCCAGGCCACAAAGTCAGATCGACAGGTTTGTTCACACACTGACCTGTACTCCTCCTCCGTGTCTGAAACACCCCTCTTCCTGAGGCTGGACGGTGCAGTCCGTATACGGCCAGGCTGTGTTGGAGCGGTCCACGTGAGAGAGGCAGGGGGGTGAACAGGGGAGTCAGAGCCTTCACAGAAAGAGGACAGAACATCCCAGTAGCTGTTCCTACGGTGTCCCCCCTCCCCCTGGCTACTGTTCCTACGGTGTCCTCCCTCCCTCTGACTACTGTGTCCTCCCTCCCCATGACTCAGTCCTTTATCCTCTCTCCCCCCCTCCTCTTCCTCCTGTTCTGCAGACGACGTGATCACCCCCGGAGACTGTTGCCAGGGTGCTGTGTGTATGTAGGTCGGGGTTGGGGTGAGGGTTATGGTGCAATGAAGTGACATGGATCGGCCACAGGAGGGCAGAGTAGAGTCGAAGCTGTGGAGAGGAGAAGGGTGGAGCAGGAGAGGATCTGTACTGGTGTCAGCGCTGGGCTGGGGAGCTGGTCTAGGATCAGTTCTACAGACAGAGGCCTGTTGTAGGAGGCTCTTGGAGGCTGGTCTAGGATCAGTTCTACAGACAGAGGCCTGTTGTAGGAGGCTCATGGAGGCTGGTCTAGGATCAGTAGTCCAGTCAGCGCAGAGAGCCGCTTGCTGTAGGAGGGTTCTGTAGTAACTGACTACAGAGCAGCCTGGAACAGAGGCCAGGGGCAGAGAGATCTGACTGGCGATGAACTGGCCTGCCTCTCTCCTGTAAGGGTTGGGGCCAGATATCTGCACCAGAGGCAACACAACATAGCTGGATGGGATAACAACTTCCAAACATACTACTTGGGGAACACGGACATCATTTTGTAATAGTTGATATGTAATAACAGACAAGTGGTTTCCTTTCTCATGAAACGGTTGAGATTATAAACCAGAACGATTAATTAAATGTTGTACCTTGATCCCAAAAACAAAATGTCTTCCAATGAAGCAGTCCTCTACAGCCTTAACCAGCAGCCTGCTTTGCCATCCTGACCTCTGACCTTGACCTCCCACCGGACCGGAAGACTCCTCCACCAGCCTGGACACACAAAACCACTTTGTTTATCCATGTTGCCATTCTCATACAAACACAATATTTTCATTCAACACACCGTAACCCTGGGGACTACACAGGAACTAAGTTCACCGTAACCCTGCGGACTACACAGGAACTAAGTTCACCGTAACCCTGGGGACTACACAGGAACTAAGTTCACCGTAACCCTGGGGACTACACAGGAACTAAGTTCACCGTAACCCTGGGGACTACACAGGAACTAAGTTCACCGTAACCCTGTGGACTACACAGGAACTAAGTTCACCGTAACCCTGTGGACTACACAGGAACTAACTTCACCCTGGGGACTACACAGGAACTAAGTTCACCGTAACCCTGGGGACTACACAGGAACTAAGTTCACCGTAACCCTGGGGACTACACAGGAACTAAGTTCACCGTAACCCTGGGGACTACACAGGAACTAACTTCACCCTGCGGACTACACAGGAACTAAGTTCACCGTAACCCTGCGGACTACACAGGAACTAAGTTCACCGTAACCCTGGGGACTACACAGGAACTAAGTTCACCCTGCGGACTACACAGGAACTAAGTTCACCGTAACCCTGGGGACTACACAGGAACTAAGTTCACCCTGCGGACTACACAGGAACTAAGTTCACCCTGCGGACTACACAGGAACTAAGTTCACCGTAACCCTGCGGACTACACAGGAACTAAGTTCACCGTAACCCTGCGGACTACACAGGAACTAAGTTCACCGTAACCCTGGGGACTACACAGGAACTAAGTTCACCCTGCGGACTACACAGGAACTAAGTTCACCCTGCGGACTACACAGGAACTAAGTTCAAGCTCATGTCTTTAAAATATTGCAGATTTCCTGAAAGGTAGAGGTGCTCCTCCAGTGCATTCGGAAAGTTAAGACCCCTTCCCTTTTTCAACATGTTGTTACGTTACAACCTTATTCTATTTCTCCCATTAATCTACACACAATACCCCATAATGACAAAGCGAAAACAGGTTTTTAGAAATGTTTACAAATGTATTAAAAATAAAACAGAAATACATTATTTACATAAGTATTCAGACCCTTTGCTATGAGACTAAATTGAGCTCAGGTGCATCCTGTTTCCATTGATCATCCTTGAGATGTTTCTACAACTTGATTGGAGTCCACCTGTAGTAAATTCAATCGATTGGACATGATTTGGAAAGGTACACACCTGTCTATACAAGGTCCCATATATTTACACATTTGCAAAAATGTCTAAAAACCTGTTTTTGCTTTGTCATTATGGAGAATTGTGTGTAGATTGATGAGGGAAAAAAACAATTTAATCAATTTTAGAATAAGGCTGTAACGTAACAAAATGTGGAGAAAGTCAAGGGGTCTGAATACTTTCCCACAATGCACTGTAGAATCTCCATTGAATACAGGCGGTTGATGTCAGTGACCCCTCACCAAATATTCTAAAAAGTATTACAATAATGAGATGTATCCAGCAATCCAAAGAAAGGAGAGGCGGGAGCTAGACAGACTACCAGTCCACCAATAAGGCTGTACCTGTGAAGGTGGGTGGATGGGGCAGGGGTGTGTTACCTGTGAAGGTGGGTGGATGGGGCAGGGGTGTGTTACCTGTGAAGGTGGGTGGATGGGCCAGGGGTGTGTTACCTGTGAAGGTGGGTGGATGGGCCAGGGGTGTGTTACCTGTGAAGGTGGGTGGATGGGCCAGGGGTGTGTTACCTGTGAAGGTGGGTGGATGGGGCAGGGGTGTGTTACCTGTGAAGGTGGGTGGATGGGCCAGGGGTGTGTTACCTGTGCAGGTGGGTGGATAGGGCAGGGGTGTGTTACCTGTGAAGGTGGGTGGATAGGGCAGGGGTGTGTTACCTGTGAAGGTGGGTGGATGGGGCAGGGGTGTGTTACCTGTGAAGGTGGGTGGATGGGCCAGGGGTGTGTTACCTGTGAAGGTGGGTGGATGGGCCAGGGGTGTGTTACCTGTGAAGGTGGGTGGATGGGGCAGGGGTGTGTTACCTGTGAAGGTGGGTGGATGGGGCAGGGGTGTGTTACCTGTGAAGGTGGGTGGATGGGGCAGGGGTGTGTTACCTGTGAAGGTGGGTGGATGGGGCAGGGGTGTGTTACCTGTGAAGGTGGGTGGATGGGCCAGGGGTGTGTTACCTGTGAAGGTGGGTGGATGGGGCAGGGGTGTGTTACCTGTGAAGGTGGGTGGATGGGCCAGGGGTGTGTTACCTGTGAAGGTGGGTGGATGGGGCAGGGGTGTGTTACCTGTGCAGGTCGGTGGCAGGGGCTCCAAAGAGGGGGTTGAGACAGCTCCCGAACACAGTCACCCCAAATATGGTGTTGTCTCTGGTTACCCTTAGAGACAGGCGGTACCTGTAGTCCAGGTGTGGTTCCAGACAGCTGCACCTGGAGCAGTGCCATCTACAGGACAACAACAACATTACAATCTGACAGAGAGCACCAACCTGAGGTTAAACACACCTCTCCCGACCCCCCCGTGTCTGGGAGGGCTCCCGACCCCCCCCCCCCCCCGTGTCTGGGAGGGCTCCCGACCCCGTGTCTGGGAGGGCTCCCGGCCCCCCCCCCCCGTGTCTGGGAGGGCTCCCGGCCCCCCCCCCCCCCGTGTCTGGGAGGGCTCCCGACCCCGTGTCTGGGAGGGCTCCCGCCCCCCCCCCCCCCCGTGTCTGGGAGGGCTCCCGGCCCCCCCCCCCCCGTGTCTGGGAGGGCTCCCGACCCCCCCCCCCCCCGTGTCTGGGAGGGCTCGCGACCCCCCCCGTGTCTGGGAGGGCTCCCGACCCCCCCGTGTCTGGGAGGGCTCCCGACCCCCCCGTGTCTGGGAGGGCTCCCGACCCCCCCGTGTCTGGGAGGGCTCCCGACCCCCCCGTGTCTGGGAGGGCTCCCGACCCCCCCGTGTCTGGGAGGGCTCCCGACCCCCCCGTGTCTGGGAGGGTTCCCGACCCCCCCGTGTCTGGGAGGCTCCCAACCCCCCGTGTCTGGGAGGCTCCCAACCCCCCGTGTCTGCGAGGCTCCCAACCCCCCGTGTCTGCGAGGCTCCCAACCCCCCCGTGTCTGGGAGGCTCCCAACCCCCCGTGTGTAAACAGAAGAAAGCCGCCAGAAACATGTTGTCAATACTGTCGGCTTCAACTGTGACTAAGCCAGTTATTATTTTGATATGAAAGCAGAGGGGTTTATGTTTCTAGAACTGAGAATCGATTCACGTTTTGTCTGTTTGGCTGCCAGAGCAAGTCTACCTGTGTAAATAACATACAAGGTCCTTGGACCTTAAGGAGTAACGACTCCTAAAGAATACATCTGTTGCTAGGGGTGAAGCTACAGTTTACCTTGCAGTGTCTGCCTGTTGTGTGTGTGGTGCTCGACTTGGGTCGGAGCTGTCCGCAGCGCAATACCAGGACTTCTCATTTTTTGGGGAATTACGTACCGACTCCTCTATATAACAAAGTAGCCTATAGCGGGCCCAGATTGACACGCAAAAAAAGGTTGATCAAAGAGGAATGAAGGTGGGATCTGCATTGAAAAGCACTTGAGTGGGCATTCATTTCCTGATGTTTATTTGCTGCTAGTCTGAGTGATAGTAGACTGTTACAGATTGAAAATACACCAGCCTGAATGGCACGCTGTTCCAAGTTGTCAAATTAGGTTTTGTAAGGTCATAAAAAGGCCTGGCAATTAGTTAAATAAATATTAATGTAATTCAGGCACACTTAAATATGATCAATCAGTTGAATCTGCATATCAGCCATGGTGGTAACGACCCTTCAGTACATATCAGCCATGGTGGTAACGACCCTTCAGGGCATATCAGCCATGGTGGTAACGACCCTTCAGTACATATCAGCCATGGTGGTAACGACCCTTCAGGGCATATCAGCCATGGTGGTAACGACCCTTCAGGGCATATCAGCCACGGTGGTAACGACCCTTCAGTACATATCAGCCACGGTGGTAACGACCCTTCAGTACATATCAGCCACGGTGGTAACGACCCTTCAGTGCATATCAGCCATGGTGGTAACGACCCTTCAGGGCATATCAGCCATGGTGGTAACGACCCTTCAGTGCATATCAGCCATGGTGGTAACGACCCTTCAGTACATATCAGCCATGGTGGTAACGACCCTTCAGTACATATCAGCCATGGTGGTAACGACCCTTCAGTACATATCAGCCATGGTGGTAACGACCCTTCAGTACATATCAGCCATGGTGGTAACGACCCTTCAGGGCATATCAGCCATAGTGGTAACGACCCTTCAGGGCATATCAGCCATAGTGGTAACGACCCTTCAGGGCATATCAGCCATAGTGGTAACGACCCTTCAGGGCATATCAGCCATGGTGGTAACGACCCTTCAGTACATATCAGCCATGGTGGTAACGACCCTTCAGTGCATATCAGCCATGGTGGTAACGACCCTTCAGGGCATATCAGCCATAGTGGTAACGACCCTTCAGGGCATATCAGCCATAGTGGTAACGACCCTTCAGGGCATATCAGCCATAGTGGTAACGACCCTTCAGGGCATATCAGCCATAGTGGTAACGACCCTTCAGGGCATATCAGCCACGGTGGTAACGACCCTTCAGTACATATCAGCCACGGTGGTAACGACCCTTCAGTACATATCAGCCACGGTGGTAACGACCCTTCAGTGCATATCAGCCATGGTGGTAACGACCCTTCAGGGCATATCAGCCATGGTGGTAACGACCCTTCAGTACATATCAGCCATGGTGGTAACGACCCTTCAGGGCATATCAGCCATGGTGGTAACGACCCTTCAGGGCATATCAGCCATGGTGGTAACAACCCTTCAGGGCATATCAGCCATGGTGGTAACGACCCTTCAGTACATATCAGCCACGGTGGTAACGACCCTTCAGTGCATATCAGCCATGGTGGTAACGACCCTTCAGTACATATCAGCCATGGTGGTAACGACCCTTCAGTACATATCAGCCATGGTGGTAACGACCCTTCAGGGCATATCAGCCATGGTGGTAACGACCCTTCAGTACATATCAGCCATGGTGGTAACGACCCTTCAGGGCATATCAGCCATGGTGGTAACGACCCTTCAGGGCATATCAGCCATGGTGGTAACGACCCTTCAGTACATATCAGCCACGGTGGTAACGACCCTTCAGTACATATCAGCCACGGTGGTAACGACCCTTCAGTGCATATCAGCCATGGTGGTAACGACCCTTCAGGGCATATCAGCCATGGTGGTAACGACCCTTCAGTGCATATCAGCCATGGTGGTAACGACCCTTCAGTACATATCAGCCATGGTGGTAACGACCCTTCAGTACATATCAGCCATGGTGGTAACGACCCTTCAGGGCATATCAGCCATGGTGGTAACGACCCTTCAGTACATATCAGCCATGGTGGTAACGACCCTTCAGTACATATCAGCCATGGTGGTAACGACCCTTCAGGGCATATCAGCCATAGTGGTAACGACCCTTCAGGGCATATCAGCCATAGTGGTAACGACCCTTCAGGGCATATCAGCCATAGTGGTAACGACCCTTCAGGGCATATCAGCCATAGTGGTAACGACCCTTCAGGGCATATCAGCCATGGTGGTAACGACCCTTCAGTACATATCAGCCATGGTGGTAACGACCCTTCAGTACATATCAGCCATGGTGGTAACGACCCTTCAGGGCATATCAGCCATAGTGGTAACGACCCTTCAGGGCATATCAGCCATAGTGGTAACGACCCTTCAGGGCATATCAGCCATAGTGGTAACGACCCTTCAGGGCATATCAGCCATAGTGGTAACGACCCTTCAGGGCATATCAGCCATAGTGGTAACGACCCTTCAGGGCATATATATATATATATATTAGCCTACCTTATCCATGTGATCCCTGATTCATTGAATGAGGAAATCATTGTATAAAAGACACAAGTATTTAGTTGTAATGTTGAAATATTTTATATCAAGGATGGCAGCCATCCTCCAGGATAGTTAATGGGTGGCAGCCATCCTCCAGGATAGCTACTGGGTGGCAGCCATCCTCCAGGATAGCTACTGGGTGACAGCCATCCTCCAGGATAGCTACTGGGTGGCAGCCATCCTCCAGGATAGCTACTGGGTGGCAGCCATCCTCCAGGATAGCTACTGGGTGGCAGCCATCCTCCAGGATAGCTACTGGGTGGCAGCCATCCTCCAGGATAGTTACTGGGTGGCAGCCATCCTCCAGGATAGTTACTGGGTGGCAGCCATCCTCCAGGATAGTTACTGGGTGGCAGCCATCCCCAGGATAGTTACTGGGTGGCAGCCATCCTCCAGGATAGCTACTGGGTGGCAGCCATCCTCCAGGATAGCTACTGGGTGGCAGCCATCCTCCAGGATAGCTACTGGGTGGCAGCCATCCTCCAGGATAGCTACTGGGTGGCAACCATCCTCCAGGATAGCTACTGGGTGACAGCCATCCTCCAGGATAGTTACTGGGTGGCAGCCATCCTCCAGGATAGTTACTGGGTGACAGCCATCCCCAGGATAGTTACTGGGTGGCAGCCATCCTCCAGGATAGCTGCTGGGTGGCAGCCATCCTCCAGGATAGCTGCTGGGTGGCAGCCATCCTCCAGGATAGTTACTGGGTGACAGCCATCCTCCAGGATAGTTACTGGGTGGCAGCCATCCTCCAGGATAGTTACTGGGTGACAGCCATCCTCCAGGATAGTTACTGGGTGACAGCCATCCTCCAGGATAGTTACTGGGTGGCAGCCATCCTCCAGGATAGTTACTGGGTGGCAGCCATCCTCCAGGACAGCTACTGGGTGGCAGCCATCCTCCAGGACAGCTACTGGGTGACAGCCATCCTCCAGGATAGTTACTGGGTGGCAGCCATCCTCCAGGATAGCTACTGGGTGGCAGCCATCCTTCAGGATAGTTACTGGGTGTGCAGGCTTTTATTCCAGCCCTGGTAAAACCACACTGTAGCCTAAACATCAGCTGCTCAACAGGACCTTGATAAGCAGACTTAGGTGTTTCAGGGCTGGATCAAAAGCCAAGCCTGCACAGCCAGGAGCTCTCCAGATGGAGGGTTGACCACATGTTGACCACATGTGACTAACAGTGCAGCTCTACTTTGTGGGGGGTTAAGTGTCTTGATCAAGGGCCCAACAGCAGGAGATGGTAGGTCGACATGGACTCAGACAGCAGGAGATGGTAGGTCGACATGGACTCAGACAGCAGGAGATGGTAGGTCGACATGGACTCAGACAGCAGGAGATGGTAGGTCGACATGGACTCAGACAGCAGGAGATGGTAGGTCGACATGGACTCAGACAGCAGGAGATGGTAGGTCGACATGGACTCAGACAGCAGCCTTCCAGTGTCAGTAATGCTTTACTCTTCCATGTAGGTGTAACAAGTGTTGAATTCCATGTATAATGACAGAAAGTCTTTATAGATTCCATGCCTGATATTACTGGACATTCCTTTTGTTGTTGTTGTCAGTGCCCTTTTTAATGTTGCACACTTCCCTCCCCTTCTGCATTCCCCCTCATAAACATCCCCAGCTCCCCTTCTGCATTCCCCCTCATAAACATCCTGCCCCCTTCTGCATTCCCCCTCATAAACATCCTGCCCCCTTCTGCATTCCCCTTCATAAACATCCCCTGCACCGTTTCGCAAGTGATCATAGCGATGATAATTTACGTTTCTGGACGTTAAAACACAGCTTCGGGATTGTATTTCCCACAGAGCCAGAGGTTGGCGAATTAAGCCAAGGGTTTATCGATAACTAGTGTGTCTTTCCTCCTGTGTGTGTGTCTCTCTTACCTGGCCGTGTCCGTCTGTTGCATCCTGGAGAAGCATCCTCTACAACAAGGGTATAACACACACGAGTCCTGAAGAGACAACACAACACAGTCCACCAGAGCCCTTCTCACGGACATTAGCGGGCTGCTTCTCCAGAAATAACTAGCTTAGCTAAATGTGTATGACTAGCAGCTAACTGGCTACCGGTAGCTAGCAAGCCTACGATTACGTGTGTTTGGTTGATCTGCTTTCTTGCCTCTCTCGATAGCTATACCCTTCGTTTTTATAAAACATGTACAAAATCTACTAGATTTTTGTTAATGACCTCAAATTCATAAGAGACATTTGAGTGCACTGTGTACGACCGCCAACTTTCAAATAGTGACGTTAGGGTTGATACCGTAGCTCCAACGCATGCGTCGAAATCGCTCAGCGGGTTATATTCTTCTTCTTTGGCGTAATGGCGTTCGCAACAATTAAATGTGCATTCCGCCACCTACTGTACGGGTGGATAAAAAGGATCGCAAAAAACGAAAACATTTGGGTAATAAAAATATAAAATATCACACAAACTACCAACAACAAAAAAAAATACAAAAAGAATCTACCTGCTTTTCTGTAAAAAAACTAATTCTAATCAGGTCCCAACACAGGCTCTGAACCCTCCTGTGAGGGCGACAAAAGTCCTTGTAGTGCTTTTGCCGTGAAGTCTTGAAGTTATGATATCCAGCTTGTTGTACTTCTTAAAACAGTTGTGCTGTACAATTAATCACTGTGGCTATAAATGCCACAAAATCCCCCTTCTTCACAATGAGTGTATCCAGATCACCCGATTGACTTAAAACACTAGCAGCTGGTTGCAATGCATCCACTGCCTTATCCTCAACACTGTTGCCTCTCGCCCCTTTGACTCTCTTCATCACCTCCACATAGGAGATCTGCTGCTGATCCTTGACATCTCGACCTCCTTCACCCTAACAGGGCACTCAAGGAAGTCCGGAGTATGATCCCCACCACAGTTGCAACATTTTCCATTCACAGATTCTTCAATATCATACTTCACCTGTCTGCAAACATGTGACACGTGACCACATCCTTTACAATTAAAAACAAAACTTGGTGTAAACCTTTGAGGTTCATGTTTCTGATACTTCTTATCATCCACCAGCAGCCTCTGTTGGGGGGAATAGAGATCCAAGGGAATCCATTGAAAACCAGTAACCAATGGGTAAACATGGTCCAGGACCTGAGCCGACAAGCCACGCCTAGTGGTTCGTATGTAGTCGTTTAAAGAAACTCAGAGTGAATTGTGAGGATCAATTTTAGTCCCATTGCCAAGTACGACTATCGCATGCAGTGTCCTCTCATACATCCTCCAACAAGTTAAGACAGCTAGGAATCAACCCAGACGCGTCCAATTATATGTCTCCAAAGAGTATTCCACCACGATTAACCATACTATTGGCTCTCATAAGGTTTCTGGTTAGCTTACCAATCCATGTGCCCGAATGAGAAATATACGCCCCAGTAATGGGTCCATCCAGAGCCTTCGTCTAGGACCCTTATGTTTAGGGGTAGTAAGTATGACTCTAAGTTATATAATGTCTCCTCTGCTATTGAATGTCCTAAATATCCCGTTCATCCACTGCCACTAGGACACTAAAGGGCCTTTCTACTGACTCTGAAAAAACACCAAAAGAAAGATGCCCAGGGTCTTTGCTCATCTACCTGAACTTGCCTTAGGCATGCTGCAAGGAGGCATGAGGACTGCAGATGTGGCCAGGGCAATAAATTGCAATGTCCGTACTGTGAGACGCCTAAGACAGCGCTACAGGGAGACAAGACGGGCAGCTGATCATCCTCGCAGTGGCAGACCACGTGTAAATACACCTGCACAGGATCGGTACATCCGAACATCACACCTGTGGGACAGGTACAGGATGGCAACAACAACTGCCCGAGTTACACCAGGAACGCACAATCCCTCCATCAGTGCTCAGACTGTCCACAATAGGCTGAGAGAGACTGGACTGAGGGCTTGTAGGCCTGTTGTAAGGCAGGTCCTCACCAGACATCACCGGCAACAAATGGCACAAACCCACCGTCGCTGGACCAGACAGGACTGGCAAAAAGTGCTCCTCACTGACGAGTCGCGGTTTTGTCTCACCAGGGGTGATGGTCGGATTCGCGTTTATCGTCAAAGCATTGAGAGTTACACCGAGGCCTGTACTATGGAGTGGGATCGATTTGGAGGTGGAGGGTCCGTCATGGTCTGGGGCGGTGTGTCACAGCATCATCGGACTGAGCTTGTTGTCATTGCAGGTAATCTCAACGCTGTGCGTTACAGGGAAGACATCCTCCTCCCTCATGTGGTACCCTTCCTGCAGGCTCATCCTGACATGACCCTCCAGCATGACAATGCCACCAGCCATATTGCTCGTTCTGTGCGTGATTTCCTGCAAGACAGGAATGTCAGTGTTCTGCCATGGCCAGCGAAGAGCCCGGATCTCAATCCCATTGAGCCTTTCCCTATAAGGGGGGAAAGTTTTTTTTTTTCTTTTTTTTTTAATGTTCTAACACTTCTCAAACAACAAAAGGCGAAATAGTGTAGCAATGTAGATACCAATGTTTACAGTTTGGCAAAAAGTGTGTTATAAAATTACAGACTGAGTGTAAAGCAGAGGGAACGTGCTACACACTGAACTCAAACAGGCTGTAAGAGACACAGTGGGGAAATTTGGGACAGAGGTGAATAATATTTCTCAATTCTATAGTTTGGGTAGAACCAGGGATTTAAGTAAGAAGGTAATGTAAACTAAAACAATCTGTTTCCGTTATGTGGAACTGGGTCCAGAATGAAGTAACTCCAATGAAACGTTTTAGTGCAGAATATTGAGCTGATAAGCCAGTACCAACAGATTTGTTAAACAACAGGTTTTATATTTTGACTAAGTTCATGTCCCTGGAACAATTTGTACAGAATTGTACATCAATGCAACAGGTCAAAAAGATTAACATTACAAGGTGTGAGTCCACTAAAGTGTTGCGTAAATCTTCTTCTTCGTTGGGGATTTATGGTGGGGTGCATTCCAATATTAGGTGCAATATCGCCACGTACCTACCAGGCTAGAGTCTGATGAGACTATGGAGGTGTATTAGGTTCTGTACTACCAGGCTAGAGTCTGATGAGACTATGGAGGTGTATTAGATTCTGTACTACCAGGCTAGAGTCTGAGGAGACTATGGAGGTGTTCTAGATTCTGTACTACCAGGCTAGAGTCTGATGAGACTATGGAGGTGTATTAGATTCTGTACTACCAGGCTAGAGTCTGATGAGACTATGGAGGTGTATTAGATTCTGTACTACCAGGCTAGAGTCTGATGAGACTATGGAGGTGTTCTAGATTCTGTACTACCAGGCTAGAGTCTGAGGAGACTATGGAGGTGTTCTAGATTCTGTATTACCAGGCACATGACTCCAACACCATCATTTTTTAATCCCCCGTCCCAGCAGGAGGCCTTTTACCTTTTGGTAGACCACCATTGTAAATAAGAATTTGTTCTTAACTGACTTGCCTGGTAAAATAAAGGTAAAATAATACATTAATAAAGAATAATACATGGGTGGAGAAGTACGGGGAAGTTATCTTTCCAAGTATATGTACTTCCTAAATAGGCCTATGATTATGTTATAGTTTACTACATTACCTAGAAATAGGCCTATGATTATGTTATAGTTTACTACATTACCTAGAAATAGGCCTATGATTATGTTATAGTTTACTACATTACCTAGAAATAGGCCTAAATATTGATCATCCATATTTCTCCATCTGAAAATCTTCCCACTCCTAAAAGTTAGGCTATAAAAAAAAATATATATAAATAGCTCAAGAGAAAGTGCAAGTCTCTCCCACTCTGCTCTCTTCAAACTACATCTAGCATATTGGCTGATATATTTGGACTTTCTGGACTTCCTGACGGGCCGCCCCCAGGTGGTGAGGGTATGAAACAACATCTCCACATCGCTGACCCTCAACACTGGGGATCCACAAGGGTGCGTTCTCAGCCCTCTCCTGTACTCCCTGTTCACCCGTGACTGCGTGGCCGTGCACTCCTCCAACTCAATCATCAAGTTTGCAGACGACTCAACAGTAGTGGGCTTGATTACCAATGATTACGAGACAGCCTACGGGGAGGAGGTGAGGGCCCTCGGAGTGTGGTGTCAAGAAAACAACCTCACACTCAACATCAACAAAACAAAGGAGATGATCGTGGACTTCAGGAAACAGCAGAGGGAGCACCCCCCTATCAACATCGACAGGACAGTAGTGGAGAAGGTGGAAAGTTTTAAGTTCCTCGGCGTATACATCACGGACAAACTGAAATGGTCCACCTACACAGACAGTGTGGTGAAGAAGGCGCAACAGCGCCTCTTCAACCTCAGGAGGCTGAAGAAATTTGGCTTGTCACCAAAAACAGATGCACACTGTCGGGCTGTATCACCGCCTGGTACGGCAACTGCTCCGCCCACAACCGTAAGGCTCTCCAGAGGGTAGTGAGGTCTGCACAACGCATCATCGGGGGCAAACTACCTGCCCTCCAGGACACCTACACCACCCGATGTCACAGGAAGGCCATAAAGATCATCAAGGACAACAACCACCTGAGCCACTGCCTGTTCCCCCGCTATCATCCAGAAGGCGAGGTCAGTACAGGTGCATCAAAGCAGGGACCGAGAGACTGAACAACAGCTTCTATCTCAAGGACATCAGACTGTTAAACAGCCACCACTAACATTGAGTGGCTGCTGCCAACATACTGACTCAAATCTCTAGCCACTTAATAATGGAAAATTGGATGTAATAAATGTATCACTAGCCACTTTAAACAATGCCACTTTATATAATGTTTACATACACTACATTACTAATCTCATATGTATATACTGTACTCTATACCATCTACTGCATCTTACCTATGCCGTTCGGCCATCGCTCATCCATATTAAAGTTAAATCCAAAGTTAAATCTAGAATTGGCTTCCTATTCCGCAACAAAGCATCCTTCACTCATGCTGCCAAACATACCCTTGTAAAACTGACCATCCTACCAATCCTCGACTTCGGTGATGTCATTTACAAAATAGCCTCCAAAACCCTACTCAATAAATTGGATGCAGTCTATCACAGTGCCATCCGTTTTGTCACCAAAGCCCCATATACTACCCACCACTGCGACCTGTACACTCTCGTTGGCTGGCCCTCGCTTCATACTCGTCGCCAAACCCACTGGCTCCAGGTCATCTACAAGACCCTGCTAGGTAAAGTCCCCCCTTATCTCAGCTCGCTGGTCACCATAGCAGCACCTACCTGTAGCACGCGCTCCAGCAGGTATATCTCTCTGGTCACCCCCAAAACCAATTCTTCCTTTGGCCGCCTCTCCTTCCAGTTCTCTGCTGCCAATGACTGGAACGAACTACAAAAATCTCTGAAACTGGAAACACTTATCTCCCTCACTAGCTTTAAGCACCAGCTGTCAGAGCAGCTCATAGATTACTGCACCTGTACATAGCCCATCTATAATTTAGCCCAAACAACTACCTCTTTACCTACTGTATTTATTTATTTAGCTCCTTTGCACCCCATTATTTCTATCTCTACTTTGCACATTCTTCCACTGCAAACCAACCATTCCAGTGTTTTTACTTGCTATATTGTATTTACTTCGCCACCATGGCCTTTTTTATATTTTTATTTATTTATATATATACAGTGGGGAGAACAAGTATTTGATACACTGCCGATTTTGCAGGTTTTCCTACTTACAAAGCATGTAGAGGTCTGTCATTTTTATCATAGGTACACTTCAACTGTGAGAGACGGAATCTAAAACAAAAATCCAGAAAATCACATTGTATGATTTTTAAGTAATTAATTTGCATTTTATTGCATGACATAAGTATTTGATCACCTACCAACCAGTAAGAATTCCGGCTCTCACAGACCTGTTAGTTTTTCTTTAAGAAGCCCTCCTGTTCTCCACTCATTACCTGTATTAACTGCACATGTTTGAACTCGTTACCTGTATAAAAGACACCTGTCCACACACTCAATCAAACAGACTCCAACCTCTCCACAATGGCCAAGACCAGAGAGCTGTGTAAGGACATCAGGGATGAAATTGTAGACCTGCACAAGGCTGGGATGGGCTACAGGATAATAGGCAAGCAGCTTGGTGAGAAGGCAACAGCTGTTGGTGCAATTATAAAAAAATGGAAGAAGTTCAAGATGATGGTCAATCACCCTCGGTCTGGGGCTCCATGCAAGATCTCACCTCGTGGGGAATCAATGATCATGAGGAAGGTGAGGGATCAGCCCAGAACTACACGGCAGGACCTGGTCAATGACCTGAAGAGAGCTGGGACCACAGTCTCAAAGAAAACCATTAGTAACACACTACGCCGCCATGGATTAAAATCCTGCAGCGCACGCAAGGTCCCCCTGCTCAAGCCAGCGCATGTCCAGGTTCATCTGAAGTTTGCCAATGACCATCTGGATGATCCAGAGGAGGAATGGGAGAAGGTCATGTGGTTTGATGTGACAAAAATAGAGCTTTTTGGTCTAAACTCCACTCGCCGTGTTTGGAGGAAGAAGAAGGATGAGTACAACCCCAAGAACACCATCCCAACCGTGAGGCATGGAGGTGGAAACATCATTCTTTGGGGATGCTTTTCTGCAAAGGGCACAGGGCGGCTGCACTGTATTGAGGGGAGGATGGATGGGGCCTCCTTCCCTCAGTAAGAGCATTGAGATGGGTCGTGGCTGGGTCTTCCAGCATGACAACGACACGAAGCACACAGCCATGGCAACTAAGGAGTGGCTCCGTAAGAAGCATCTCAAGGTCCTGGAGTGGCCTAGCCAGTCTCCAGACCTGAACCCAATAGAAAATCTTTGGAGGGAGCTGAAAGTCCGTATTGCCCAGCGACAGCCCCGAAACCTGAAGGATCTGGAGAAGATCTGTAGGGAGGAGTGGGCCAAAATCCCTGCTGCAGTGTGTGCAAACCTAGTCAAGAACTACAGGAAACGTATGATCTCTGTAATTGCAAACAAAGGTTTCTGTACCAAATATTAAGTTCTGCTTTTCTGATGTATCAAATACTTATGTCATGCAATAAAATGCAAATTAATTACTTAAAAATCATACAATGTGATTTTCTGGATTTTTGTTTTAGATTCCGTCTCTCATAGTTGAAGTGTACCTATGATAAAAATTACAGACCTCTACATGCTTTGTAAGTAGGAAAACCTGCAAAATCGGCAGTGTATCAAATACTTGTTCTCCCCACTGTATTTTGTTTGCCTTCACCTCCCTTATCTCACCTCACTTGCTCACATTGTATATAGACTTATTTTTCACTGTATTATTGACTGTATGTTTGTTTTACTCCATGTGTAACTATGTGTTGTTGTATGTGTCGAACTGCTTTGCTTTATCTTGGCCAGGTCGCAATTGTAAATGAGAACGTGTTCTCAACTTGCCTACCTGGTTAAATAAAGGTGAAATAAAATTAAATAAATAAATATACTTATATGTACATATTCTCATTCACCCATTTAGATGTGTGTGTATTAGGTAGTTGTTGGGGAATTGTTAGATTACTTAGATATTAGATATTACTGCATGGTCGGAACTAGAAGCACAAGCATTTCGCTACACTCGCATTAACATCTGCTAACCATGTGTATGTGACCAATACAATTAAACCCACATTTCAATGCTAATGTCACTTAAATATGAACAAATATGAATCAATGTTCATGTTTAGCCTATTATTTTTCATATATCATGAATATATACAGGTTTGCGACACCTTTCTACGATTACGTCGGGGACTTCTATTTGGACAATTTTCGTAATTCCTTGACCCGGAAGTACGTTTTTAGTGTTGACGGTATGCCTTTGTATAATACCCCTCTGGCTGAACATGTCAATTCTTTAAAGGTCAGAAAGCTCAGAACAGTTTCATAAACTCCTATTAAAAAAATTAATTAAAGTGTTGCTGTAATTGTGAATGGTTTGAGGATAATTTAGATTTCCCAAGTGAAAGTCCATGTTTACTACTATCAACGAACGGAAGTTGTTGTACACCATCGGACTTTTTTTTGTGAAACACTGGCGGTATTTTCGATTCTTCACGTATGTTTCCATTTTCCTACAACATATTTTTGTTGTCCTCTTTCTTTTATTTGTTGACATTATTTGCAGAAACAAATGTAGCTTACTCTGTGCTATATTCACAACTTTTGCATGCTAATGTTGTTAACGTTATCTGGCGAAACGTTTAATTTTGTAGCAAAAAGTGACTACAACTAACTTTCAGCTAAAGTAACTACTTTAACGTTAGTTAGCTAGTTAGCTAACGGTTGTTACAAGTATACTAATGAATGTTTTATTTCACCATGATACGCTGCCGTAGTGAACCTCCTGCCTGGTTGCTCCAGCCAGCCCAGTAACAGTGAGGTCGGATATGGAGGGTTGCTGAGCCCTGCTCTCTACCGTGGTCCGTCAGCCAGTCCAGCCGGACAGGACTCCGGTCAGAGGACGCATAGTTAGGACGACAGGATGAGCTCCGCGGCACCCCCGGCCAAGAGGAAATGTTACATGGGACGACATCAGATCATCAAGAAAAACAGGTGGACATTTTTTCCCCACACTACACTGAGTTAACTTGGCATGTTAATACATCTATGTCCCACTGTGGAACAGCAGTTGACTCGTTAACAGAATGTACTGGGCTAGATTTCGAAACTCGGTTAATTACTATATTATAACATTAAGAGGTTTTAATATTATTCGGGATGGCGACTGCTACGGACGTTAGTATTCGATTACTATCGAGTATACATTTTTTAGAAAAAAAAATATCCCTATTTTAATGAAAACGCTTTTCAAGCGTGTAGCTTGTTATTGTCGGTCAATCAAAGCAGCACTACGGTCAAAATCTACGTTTATTGGTCGCATACACATATTTACAAATGTTATCGCAGGTGCAATGAAATGCTTGTGTTTCTAGCTCCGACAGTGCAGTAATATCTAGCAATACAAAACAATACACACATAATCCCAAAAGTAAAAATAAAGAAATGAAGAAATATCAGAACAAGCAATATCAGAATGATCAATGTCAGAATCTAAATATATAATGGTGTGTATAGACAGTACCGACGGTATATGAATAAAGCAGGTGTGTACAGCAGTAGTTATATAGGATGGTGTACAGACAGTATATGTTCAGTACATGTTCTGTTATAATCTCCACCCGGCACAGCCAGAAGAGGACTGGCCACCCCTCATAGCCTGGTTCCTCTCTAGGTTTCTTCCTAGGTTTTGGCCTTTCTAGGGAGGTTTTCCCTAGCCACCCGTGCTTCTACTTCTGCATTGCTTGCTGTTTGGGGTTTTAGGCTGGGTTTCTGTACAGCACTTTGATATATCAGCTGATGTAAGAATAGCTATATAAATACATTTGATTTGATTTGAAAAGGTGAGTACAGCAGTAGTTATATAGGAACCATTACTAGAATACAGTAAATACATATGAAGTGAGGAATACAGTATGTAAACATTATTAAAGTGGCCAGTGTTCCATGTTTATGTACAGTACATACATAGGGCAGCAGCCTCTAAGGTGCAGGGTTGAGTAACCGGGTGGTAGCCGACTAGTAACAGTGACTAAAGTTCAGGGCAGGGTACTGGGCGGAGGCTGGCTAGTGGTGACTGTTTAACAGACTGATGGCCTAGAGATAGAAGCTGTTTATCAGTCGCTCGGTTCCAGCTTTGACGCGCCTGTACTGTCTCCTAGGGCCGGGACAATACCAGTATCGGAATATTTTTTAAACACTGAGCACACCAAACTATTTGGACCTTTTAAAAATCTGCAGTATGTAAAATAGTGTGTGCTATAGCTTGGAAAATAAATAACTCTGGATGACAGCATAATCATGTTTGTTTCCAAAATTAGGGTTGTTTTCCTAAAAGGTTAAATTAGCTTCGTGTTTTGTTTCCTTGCCACGATACTAATGAGTATCTCGATACTGGTATCGTCCCGTCCCTACTGTCTCCGCCTTCTAGATGGGAGATGGGTGAACAGGCTGTGGCTCGTGTGGATGAGGTCCTTGATGATCTTCTTGGCCTTCCTGTAACACCGGGTGCTGTAGATGGAGAGCCCTGCAGTTACCGCACCAGGCGGAGATGCAGCCCGACAGGATGCTTTCAATGGTGCATCTGTAGAAGTTTGTGAGGGTCTTTCCCCCTTCTGATGACCAGGTGGCGAATCGCATCTCTGCATGTCTGGCAGACATATCAGTGTGGATGACGGATCACCACCTCAAGCTGAACCTCGGCAAGACGGAGCTGCTCTTCCTCCCGGGGAAGGACTGCCCGTTCCATGATCTCGCCATCACGGTTGACAACTCCATTGTGTCCTCCTCCCAGAGCGCTAAGAACCTTGGCGTGATCCTGGACAACACCCTGTCGTTCTCAACCAACATCAAGGCGGTGGCCCGTTCCTGTAGGTTCATGCTCTACAACATCCGCAGAGTACGACCCTGCCTCACACAGGAAGCGGCGCAGGTCCTAATCCAGGCACTTGTCATCTCCCGTCTGGATTACTGCAACTCGCTGTTGGCTGGGCTCCCTGCCTGTGCCATTAAACCCCTACAACTCATCCAGAACGCCGCAGCCCGTCTGGTGTTCAACCTTCCCAAGTTCTCTCACGTCACCCCGCTCCTCCGCTCTCTCCACTGGCTTCCAGTTGAAGCTCGCATCCGCTACAAGACCATGGTGCTTGCCTACGGAGCTGTGAGGGGAACGGCACCTCAGTACCTCCAGGCTCTGATCAGGCCCTACACCCAAACAAGGGCACTGCGTTCATCCACCTCTGGCCTGCTCGCCTCCCTACCACTGAGGAAGTACAGTTCCCGCTCAGCCCAGTCAAAACTGTTCGCTGCTCTGGCCCCCCAATGGTGGAACAAACTCCCTCACGACGCCAGGACAGCGGAGTCAATCACCACCTTCCGGAGACACCTGAAACCCCACCTCTTTAAGGAATACCTAGGATAGGATAAAGTAATCCTTCTCACTCCCCCCCCCCTTAAAAGATTTAGATGCACTATTGTAAAGTGGCCGTTCCACTGGATGTCATAAGGTGAATGCACCAATTTGTAAGTCGCTCTGGATAAGAGCGTCTGCTAAATGACTTAAATGTAAATGTAATGTTAGGGGCCCAGCTGACTTTCTTCAGCCTCTTGTGGTTGAAGAGGTGCTGTTGCACCTTCTTCACCACTGTCTGTGACAGGGACTATTTCAATCAAATCAAATTGATTTATAAAGCCCTTTTTTACATCAGCCGATGTCAGAAAGTGCTATACAGAAACCCAGCCTAAAACCCCAAACAGCAAGCAATACACACGTAGAAGCATTTCAGGTCGTCAGTGATGTGCACGCAGAGGAACTTGAAGCTTTTCACCCTCTCCACTGCGGCCCCGGATGGGGACATGCTCTCTCTGCTGTCTCCTGTAGTCCATGATCAGGGAGAGGTTATCTTCCTGGCACCACTCTGTAGAGCTGGGATGATAAACTGAAAATTACAGACACGGACATTTTCTAATTCATACCGAAGCAATTTTGATCCAGTTGCAGAGGGAGGTGTTCAGTCTCAGGGTCCTGAACTTAGTGATGAGCTTTGAGGGGACAATGGTGTTGAACGCAGAACTGTAGTCAACGAACACCATTCTCACATAGGTATTGCTTTTGTCTAGGGGGAATTGTGCAGTGTGATGGCGATTGCGTTGTCTGTGAATCTGTTGGGGCGGTAAGCAACTTGAAGTGGGTCATAGGGTGTCAGGTAAGGTAGAAGTGATATGATCCTTAACTAGCCTCTCAAAGCACTTCATGATGACAGGAGTGAGTTCTATGGGCCGGTTGTCATTCAGTTCAGTTATCTTTGCTTTCTTGAGAACAGGAACAATGGTGGCCATCTTGAAACATGTGGGGGCAACAGACTGGGATAGGGAGAGATTTAATATGTCTGTAAACACTCCAGCCTGCTGTTCTTCATGTGCTCTGAGGACGTGGCTCGGGATGCCGTCTGGCGACAGCCTAGCAAGGGTTAACACGCTTGGAAGTCCTTCTCACATTGGCCATGGGGATCGAGAGCACACAGTCCTGTTATAACCCTGTCTTAATTACTATATTATAACATGACTAGATGTTATAACCCTGTCTTAATTACTATATTATAACATGACTAGATGTTATAACCCTGTCTTAATTACTATATTATAACATGACTAGATGTTATAACCCTGTCTTAATTACTATATTATAACATGACTAGATGTTATAACCCTGTCTTAATTACTATATTATAACATGACTAGATATTATAACCCTGTCTTAATTACTATATTATAACATTACTAGATGTTATAATGTTTTAACTCTGTGTTTCTCTCTGCAGTGTCCCCGACCCTGAGCAGCCACTCACCCCAAGACGCTCCAGTCGCCTGCAAAACACTCATACACACACGCTGCGTGACAACACACACACGGCCCAGAATGTGGCTGCAGGACAGGTGTGTGTGGTAGGAGACTCCTCTTTAGACCCCGGAGAGGAGATGCTGCAGGTGCTGGAAGCTCTGGATCCTAGAGGGATGAAATTAACACATGGGGTAGAGATGGGGGTATCTTTAATCCAGAGAGGGGTATCCAACGCCTCTGCAGCTCCAGCCCAGACCTCCCACAGCCTGACACCAGGATCAGAGGTCGGGGCTAGGGTTGGACTTGGACCAGGTGTGTGTGAGCATCCAGGGCTGGTTCAGACAGCGCACCGTAAGAACCTGGCTCAGTGCCTGCTGTTCAGTGAAGACTCGGAGGACAGAGAGCATGCTGGGACACTTCCACACAGACCTACGGACGCCTCACCCCCTCAGAAGAACTGCAGCTCCAGAGGGTGTGTTTTTACAAGTAGATTAATATACAAACAATAAACATCATTTGATCTTGTTCTAACTTTATTGACATAGTTGTACCGTTAACAGCCGTTGCCAATAAATGTCTATTTCATTTGAATGTTGTCGTTGACAGTAGGAAGCGCAGGGCCAGGGGGAGGAGCTCTGAGACCACACCCACAGGAAGAGGAAATGGTTCCTGCCAGAATGCTGACTCCCCATTGGACGTGTCTGATGACTTCATCCTGTTCAGCCCCTCCCACCTGGCACGGGCGAGGGAGAGAGCGGCGCTACAGCGGTCTCTGAGGAACAACATGTCAGCCTCTGTTCTCACGCCCCCTACTGGGCTGGAGGCCAGCACACTCAACACTACAGGTACAGGATGAAAGAACTAGTGTGTGTGTGTGTGTGTGTGTGTGTGTAACGTGTGTGTTTCCCCAGGTGTGTGTGTGTGTGTGTGTGTGTGTGTGTGTGTGTGTGTGTGTGTGTGTGTGTGTGTGTGTGTGTGTGTAACGTGTGTGTTTCCCCAGGGGTTGGTCTGTCAGCTGTGTGTGTGTGTGTGTGTAACGTGTGTGTTTCCCCAGGGGATGGTCTGTCAGCGGTGTGTGTGTGTGTAAGGTGTGTGTGTAACGTGTGTGTTTCCCCAGGGGTTGGTCTGTCAGCTGTGTGTGTGTGTGTGTGTGTGTGTGTAACGTGTGTGTTTCCCCAGGGGTTGGTCTGTCAGCTGTGTGTGTGTGTGTGTGTAACGTGTGTGTTTCCCCAGGGGTTGGTCTGTCAGCTGTGTGTGTGTGTGTGTGTGTGTGTGTAACGTGTGTGTTTCCCCAGGGGTTGGTCTGTCAGCTGTGTGTGTGTGTAACGTGTGTGTTTCCCCAGGGGTTGGTCTGTCAGCTGTGTGTGTGTAACGTGTGTGTAACGTGTGTGTTTCCCCAGGGGTTGGTCTGTCAGCTGTGTGTGTGTGTGTGTGTAACGTGTGTGTTTCCCCAGGGGTTGGTCTGTCAGCGGTGTGTGTGTGTAAGGTGTGTGTGTAACGTGTGTGTTTCCCCAGGGGTTGGTCTGTCAGCTGTGTGTGTGTGTGTGTGTAACGTGTGTGTTTCCCCAGGGGTTGGTCTGTCAGCTGTGTGTGTGTAACGTGTGTGTGTAACGTGTGTGTTTCCCCAGGGGTTGGTCTGTCAGCGGTGTGTGTGTGTGTAAGGTGTGTGTGTAACGTGTGTGTTTCCCCAGGGGTTGGTCTGTCAGCGGTGTGTATGTGTGTGTGTGTAACGTGTGTGTTTCCCCAGGGGTTGGTCTGTCAGCGGTGTGTGTGTGTAACGTGTGTGTTTCCCCAGGGGTTGGTCTGTCAGCGGTGTGTATGCGTCCAGACGAGCAGTGTGACAGGTTGTTGTTGTCCAGCTGGGGGCTACCTGCTGCCGTCCTTGAGCGCTACCGTCGTCATGGTGTCTCCTCCATGTTCCCCTGGCAGGCTCAGTGTCTCAGTCTGGGACGCGTGCTGCAAGGACACAACCTGGTCTACTCAGGTACCCTGACCCCTTGACCCTACCAATCTACCCCGCCCCAGAACCCTGACCTCTTGACCCTACCAATCTACCCCGCCCCAGAACCCTGACCCCTTGACCCTACCAATCTACCCCGCCCCAGAACCCTGACCCCTTGACCCTACCAATCTACCCCGCCCCAGAACCCTGACCCCTGACCGTTAACCCCTGACCCCTGACCGTTAACCCCAGAACCCTGACCCCTTGACCCTACCAATCTACCCCGCCCCAGAACCCTGACCCCTTGACCCTACCAATCTACCCCGCCCCAGAACCCTGACCCCTTGACCCTACCAATCTACCCCGCCCCAGAACCCTGACCCCTTGACCCTACCAATCTACCCCGCCCCAGAACCCTGACCCCTTGACCCTACCAATCTACCCCGCCCCAGAACCCTGACCCCTGACCGTTAACCTCTGACTGTTAACCCCTGACCGTTAACCCCAGAACCCTGACCCCTGACCGTTAACCCCTGACCCCTGACCGTTAACCCCTGACCGTTAACCCCAGAACCCTGACCCCTGACCGTTAACCCCGACCTCTGACCCCTGACCGTTAACCCCTGACCCCTGACCGTTAACCCCTGACCCCTGACCGTTAACCCCAGAACCCTGACCCCTGACCGTTAACCCCTGACCCCTGACCGTTAACCTCTGACCCCTGACCGTTAACCCTGACCTCTAATCCCAGCCCCAACCAGTGCAGGGAAGACCCTGGTGGCAGAGCTGTTAATGCTGAAGAGAGTTCTGGAGACCAGGAGGAAAGCTCTGTTTATTCTGCCCTTCGTATCCCTGGCCAAGGAGAAGATGACCTACCTACAGGTACAGTGGAAGGGATAGAGGGATGGAGAGGCAGAAATGCTCTGTGTATATGTACAGTGCCTTGCAAAAAGTATTCAGACCCCTTGGATTTCTTCACATGTTATTGTCTTACAAAGTGGGATTAAAGTGGATTTAATTGTCATTTATTTTGTCAACAATCTACACAATAATTAAACCACAAAAATATAGTCGCTGCGTAAGTATTCAGCTCCCTGAGTCAATACATGTTTGTTAGAATCACCTTTGGCAGTGATTACAGCTGTGAGTCTTTCTGTGTCAGTCTCTAAGAGCTGTGAGTGTCTTTCTGGGTCAGTCTCTAAGAGCTGTGAGTCTTTCTGGGTCAGTCTCTAAGAGCTGTGAGTCTTTCTGTGTCAGTCTCTAAGAGCTGTGAGTGTCTTTCTGGGTCAGTCTCTAAGAGCTGTGAGTCTTTCTGGGTCAGTCTATAAGAGCTGTGAGTCTTTCTGGGTAAGTCTCTAAGAGCTGTGAGTCTTCTGGGTAAGTCTATAAGAGCTGTGAGTCTTTCTGGGTAAGTCTATAAGAGCTGTGAGTCTTTCTGGGTAAGTCTCTAAGAGCTGTGAGGCTTTCTGGGTCAGTCTCTAAGAGCTGTGAGTCTTTCTGGGTCAGTCTCTAAGAGCTGTGAGTCTTTCTGGGTCAGTCTCTAAGAGCTGTGAGTCTTTCTGGGTCAGTCTCTAAGAGCTGTGAGTCTTTCTGGGTCAGTCTAAGAGCTGTGAGTCTTTCTGGGTCAGTCTCTAAGAGCTGTGAGTCTTTCTGGGTCAGTCTCTAAGAGCTGTGAGTCTTTCTGGGTCAGTCTCTAAGAGCTGTGAGTCTTTCTGGGTCAGTCTCTAAGAGCTGTAAGAGGGGATGGCTGATAGTATTTCTGATTGTCTTAACTCACCACCACTAATGAGCTGTGGAGTTTCTCAACGTCATTGTTTCTTCACCTGAAACAGCGATTAAACAAAGTCTGTTTTTAGGATCAATTAAGAAGTTCCTCAAAGTATTTGAACAATATTTCCAGCCCTCTCCCTTTCGATAACCACTCAGCATGAAAGGAAGAAATGTAATGCTCTGATCCAGTGGAAACGTCATAGAATACCTGATTACTTCTTATCCTTTTGCACAAATAGCCTACAGCTGTGTCTGTCCCAAGCTCACTGGTGGGAACTCTGAGGGCCCAGAATGTTATACAATGTTGCAAGTTTGCTAGCGAGTGTTGGGCCTACCTTGCTGATAGTTGATGCAATGTTTACAGTTTGTTGCAGACGGGCCATGTGATTTATAGGATATTTACTTTTATCAGGATATTTTCTACCTGCAGGCTGCAATGTTTTTATTTGTTGGCTTTATGTAGGCTATTTTTACATAGTTGGCAATGGTAGTTACTTTTAGATTGGGTATCATTTTCATTTAGATAGAATGTAGATTAACCACAGACAACGATTTTGAGATACAAAGGCTATTATAAATGAAATTAAACGGTTCCACGAAAATGTGCACATGAAAATCATAACGGGCTTGTATATCTCTGTACCGGTACCCCTTGTAAATAGCCTCGCTATTGTTATTTTACTATTGCTGTTGAATACTTTGTTACTTTTATTTTCAATTTTTTACTTAACACTTATTTTTTTCTAAACTTCTTAAAGCATTGTTGGTTAAGGGCTTGTAAGTAAGCATTTCACTGTAAGGTCTTCTACACCAGTTGTATTCGGCGCATGTGACAAATAACATTTGATTTAATATCGGTAGAAATGGTAAGATAAATTGGCACTCTAAATGGAAAAGGTTGGTGTAGCCTATTACCGACAACACCTATAACATCAGGAGCATAAAGCCAGAATCTGCGAAGCTGCAGCAGGAGGGTCAGGAACAGGTTCTGGCTAGGCTATCTTGATCTCTGGCTCCCTCTTGAGTCATTTGTGTGTCTTAGTTATTTAATCAAACAGCGTGCTTAAAGCATCAGACCAGTTCGGTACATATAGTTGATTTATTAAAACACATAGTGTGTGGACCTCCCGACTGGCGTAGTGGTCTAAGGCACTGCATCGCAGTTGCTAGCTGTGCCACTAGAGATCCTGGTTCGAGTCCAGGCTCTGTCGCAGCCGGCCGCGACCGGGAGACCAATGGGGTGGCGCACAATTGGCCCAGCGTTGTCCGGGTTAGGGGAGGGTTTGGCCAGAAGGGATGCCCTTGTCCCATCAAGCTCTAGCGACTCCTGTGGCGGGCCAGGCGTATGCACGCTGACATGGTCGCCAGGTGTACCGTATTTCCTCCGACACATTGGTGCGGCTGGCTTCCGAGTTAAGCGGGCATTGTGTCAAGAAGCAGTGGTTGGGTCATATTTCGGAGGACGCATGGCTCTCGACCTTTGCCTCTCCCGGACAAACTTTTTGCAGCGATGAGACAAGACTGTAACTACCAATTTGGATACCACAAAATTTGGGAGAAAAAAGGGTAAAAATAACTTTAGGTGTGTCTATATATGGAAAAATGCAAGATTGGTTGAAAGAAAAGATGACTCAAGATTTTTTGGGGCGGGACATCCCTGAGTGGTTTCTTTCCTCTCCAGCAACTGAGTTAATAAGGACTGGGGGTCCAACCATCCAACGTGTCATTAACATCTTCACTGAGTACCACTCTTCATATTTTCAACATGGCTGCTATATGTTATGGGTATGCTTGTCAAATGAACTTTTCAGCAGGACAATAACCTAAAACACATAGAATGTTCCTGAGTTGCCTAGTTTTGACTTAAATTGGCTTGAAAATCTATGACAAGACTTGAAAATGGCTGTTTAGCAATAACCTTAAATAATAATAAATAAATAATAATAATAAACCTAAGCTTGAAGTATTTTTGAGAGAATAATGTGCAAATATTGTACATTCCAGGTGTGCAAAGCTCTTAGAGACTGACCCAGAAAGACTCACAGCTGTAATTGCTGCCAAAGGTGATTCTAACATGTATTGACTCAGGGGTGTGAATACTTCTGTAAATGAGATATTTCTGTATTTCGTTTTCAATAAATTTGCTAAAATATATAAAAACATGACAAATGCAGTCGGAAAGTATTTAGACCCCTTCCCTTTAGCCACAGTGTTTTACGTTACTAAAAAGAGACAGAGTGTGTCGTCTCCAGAGTGTGTCCTCAGAGTGTGTCGTCTCCAGAGTGTGTCCTCAGTGTGTGTCGTCTACAGAGTGTGTCCTCAGTGTGTGTCGTCTCCAGAGTGTGTCCTCAGTGTGTGTCGTCTCCAGAGTGTGTCCTCAGAGTGTGTCGTCTCCAGAGTGTGTCCTCAGAGTGTGTCGTCTCCAGAGTGTGTCCTCAGAGTGTGTCGTCTCCAGAGTGTGTCCTCAGTGTGTGTCGTCTCCAGTGTGTGTCCTCAGAGTGTGTCGTCTCCAGAGTGTGTCCTCAGTGTGTGTCGTCTCCAGAGTGTGTCCTCAGTGTGTGTCGTCTCCAGAGTGTGTCCTCAGTGTGTGTCGTCTCCAGAGTGTGTCCTCAGTGTGTGTCGTCTCCAGAGTGTGTCCTCAGTGTGTGTCGTCTCCAGAGTGTGTCCTCAGTGTCGTCTCCAGAGTGTGTCCTCAGTGTGTGTCGTCTCCAGTGTGTGTCCTCAGTGTGTGTCGTCTCCAGAGTGTGTCCTCAGTGTGTGTCGTCTCCAGAGTGTGTCCTCAGTGTGTGTCGTCTCCAGAGTGTGTCCTCAGTGTGTGTCGTCTCCAGAGTGTGTTCTCAGTGTGTGTCGTCTACAGAGTGTGTCCTCAGTGTGTGTCGTCTACAGAGTGTGTCCTCAGTGTGTGTCGTCTCCAGAGTGTGTCCTCAGAGTGTGTCGTCTCCAGAGTGTGTCCTCAGTGTGTGTCGTCTCCAGAGTGTGTCCTCAGTGTGTGTCGTCTCCAGAGTGTGTTCTCCGAGGCGGGGGTGTGTGTGGAGGGCTACATGGGAGGCCGGGCTGCTCCTGGAGGTTTCAGTAGTCTGGACGTAGCAGTGTGTACTATAGAGAAGGCCAACTCCCTCCTCAACAGACTCATAGAGGAGGACTCCATGGACCTACTGGGTAGGTGTTGATGTTGTACAGTATGTTGTTAGTGTGGTAGTGTAATAATCTAATCTGCTGTGTGGTAGTGTAATAATCTAATCTGCTGTGTGTGTAATAATCTAATCCACTGTGTGGTAGTGTAATAATCTAATCCACTGTGTGGTAGTGTAATAATCTAATCCACTGTGTGGTAGTGTAATAATCTAATCTGCTGTGTGGTAGTGTAATAATCTAATCTGCTGTGTGGTAGTGTAATAATCTAATCCACTGTGTGGTAGTGTAATAATCTAATCCACTGTGTGGTAGTGTAATAATCTAATCCACTGTGTGGTAGTGTAATAATCTAATCCACTGTGTGGTAGTGTAATAATCTAATCTGCTGTGTGTGTAATAATCTAATCCACTGTGTGGTAGTGTAATAATCTAATCCACTGTGTGTGGTAGTGTAATAATCTAATCTGCTGTGTGGTAGTGTAATAATCTAATCTGCTGTGTGTGTAATAATCTAATCCATTGTGTGGTAGTGTAATAATCTAATCCACTGTGTGGTAGTGTAATAATCTAATCCACTGTGTGGTAGTGTAATAATCTAATCTGCTGTGTGGTAGTGTAATAATCTAATCTGCTGTGTGTGTAATAATCTAATCCACTGTGTGGTAGTGTAATAATCTAATCCACTGTGTGTGGTAGTGTAATAATCTAATCCGCTGTGTGGTAGTGTAATAATCTAATCCACTGTGTGGTAGTGTAATAATCTAATCCACTGTGTGGTAGTGTAATAATCTAATCTGCTGTGTGGTAGTGTAATAATCTAATCTGCTGTGTGGTAGTGTAATAATCTAATCCACTGTGTGGTAGTGTAATAATCTAATCTGCTGTGTGGTAGTGTAATAATCTAATCTGCTGTGTGGTAGTGTAATAATCTAATCTGCTGTGTGTGTAATAATCTAATCCACTGTGTGGTAGTGTAATAATCTAATCTGCTGTGTGGTAGTGTAATAATCTAATCCACTGTGTGGTAGTGTAATAATCTAATCTGCTGTAGTGTAATAATCTAATCCACTGTGTGGTAGTGTAATAATCTAATCTGCTGTAGTGTAATAATCTAATCCACTGTGTGGTAGTGTAATAATCTAATCTGCTGTAGTGTAATAATCTAATCCACTGTGTGGTAGTGTAATAATCTAATCTGCTGTAGTGTAATAATCTAATCCACTGTGTGGTAGTGTAATAATCTAATCTGCTGTGTGTGTAATAATCTAATCCACTGTGTGGTAGTGTAATAATCTAATCCACTGTGTGGTAGTGTAATAATCTAATCTGCTGTGTGGTAGTGTAATAATCTAATCCACTGTGTGGTAGTGTAATAATCTAATCCATTGTGTGGTAGTGTAATAATCTAATCCATTGTGTGGTAGTGTAATAATCTAATCCACTGTGTGGTAGTGTAATAATCTAATCCATTGTGTGGTAGTGTAATAATCTAATCCACTGTGTGGTAGTGTAATAATCTAATCTGCTGTGTGGTAGTGTAATAATCTAATCCACTGTGTGGTAGTGTAATAATCTAATCCACTATGTGGTAGTGTAATAATCTAATCCACTGTGTGGTAGTGTAATAATCTAATCCACTGTGTGGTAGTGTAATAATCTAATCCACTGTGTGGTAGTGTAATAATCTAATCCACTGTGTGGTAGTGTAATAATCTAATCCACTGTGTGGTAGTGTAATAATCTAATCTGCTGTGTGGTAGTGTAATAATCTAATCTGCTGTGTGGTAGTGTAATAATCTAATCCGCTGTGTGGTAGTGTAATAATCTAATCCACTGTGTGGTAGTGTAATAATCTAATCCACTGTGTGGTAGTGTAATAATCTAATCCACTGTGTGGTAGTGTAATAATCTAATCTGCTGTGTGGTAGTGTAATAATCTAATCTGCTGTGTGTGTAATAATCTAATCCACTGTGTGGTAGTGTAATAATCTAATCCACTGTGTGTGGTAGTGTAATAATCTAATCCGCTGTGTGGTAGTGTAATAATCTAATCCACTGTGTGGTAGTGTAATAATCTAATCCACTGTGTGGTAGTGTAATAATCTAATCTGCTGTGTGGTAGTGTAATAATCTAATCTGCTGTGTGGTAGTGTAATAATCTAATCCACTGTGTGGTAGTGTAATAATCTAATCCACTGTGTGGTAGTGTAATAATCTAATCTGCTGTGTGGTAGTGTAATAATCTAATCTGCTGTGTGGTAGTGTAATAATCTAATCCGCTGTGTGGTAGTGTAATAATCTAATCCACTGTGTGGTAGTGTAATAATCTAATCCACTGTGTGGTAGTGTAATAATCTAATCCACTGTGTGGTAGTGTAATAATCTAATCTGCTGTGTGGTAGTGTAATAATCTAATCTGCTGTGTGTGTAATAATCTAATCCACTGTGTGGTAGTGTAATAATCTAATCCACTGTGTGTGGTAGTGTAATAATCTAATCCGCTGTGTGGTAGTGTAATAATCTAATCCACTGTGTGGTAGTGTAATAATCTAATCCACTGTGTGGTAGTGTAATAATCTAATCTGCTGTGTGGTAGTGTAATAATCTAATCTGCTGTGTGGTAGTGTAATAATCTAATCCACTGTGTGGTAGTGTAATAATCTAATCTGCTGTGTGGTAGTGTAATAATCTAATCTGCTGTGTGTGTAATAATCTAATCCACTGTGTGGTAGTGTAATAATCTAATCCACTGTGTGTGGTAGTGTAATAATCTAATCCGCTGTGTGGTAGTGTAATAATCTAATCCACTGTGTGGTAGTGTAATAATCTAATCCACTGTGTGGTAGTGTAATAATCTAATCTGCTGTGTGGTAGTGTAATAATCTAATCTGCTGTGTGGTAGTGTAATAATCTAATCCACTGTGTGGTAGGTTAATAATCTAATCTGCTGTGTGGTAGTGTAATAATCTAATCTGCTGTGTGTGTAATAATCTAATCTGCTGTGTGTGTAATAATCTAATCCACTGTGTGGTAGTGTAATAATCTAATCTGCTGTGTGGTAGTGTAATAATCTAATCTGCTGTGTGGTAGTGTAATAATCTAATCCACTGTGTGGTAGTGTAATAATCTAATCTGCTGTAGTGTAATAATCTAATCCACTGTGTGGTAGTGTAATAATCTAATCTGCTGTAGTGTAATAATCTAATCCACTGTGTGGTAGTGTAATAATCTAATCTGCTGTAGTGTAATAATCTAATCCACTGTGTGGTAGTGTAATAATCTAATCTGCTGTAGTGTAATAATCTAATCCACTGTGTGGTAGTGTAATAATCTAATCTGCTGTGTGTGTAATAATCTAATCCACTGTGTGGTAGTGTAATAATCTAATCTGCTGTGTGGTAGTGTAATAATCTAATCCACTGTGTGGTAGTGTAATAATCTAATCCATTGTGTGGTAGTGTAATAATCTAATCCATTGTGTGGTAGTGTAATAATCTAATCCACTGTGTGGTAGTGTAATAATCTAATCCATTGTGTGGTAGTGTAATAATCTAATCCACTGTGTGGTAGTGTAATAATCTAATCTGCTGTGTGGTAGTGTAATAATCTAATCTGCTGTGTGGTAGTGTAATAATCTAATCCACTGTGTGGTAGTGTAATAATCTAATCCGCTATGTGGTAGTGTAATAATCTAATCCACTGTGTGGTAGTGTAATAATCTAATCCACTGTGTGGTAGTGTAATAATCTAATCCACTGTGTGGTAGTGTAATAATCTAATCTGCTGTAGTGTAATAATCTAATCCACTGTGTGGTAGTGTAATAATCTAATCTGCTGTGTGTGTAATAATCTAATCCACTGTGTGGTAGTGTAATAATCTAATCTGCTGTGTGGTAGTGTAATAATCTAATCCACTGTGTGGTAGTGTAATAATCTAATCCATTGTGTGGTAGTGTAATAATCTAATCCATTGTGTGGTAGTGTAATAATCTAATCCACTGTGTGGTAGTGTAATAATCTAATCCATTGTGTGGTAGTGTAATAATCTAATCCACTGTGTGGTAGTGTAATAATCTAATCTGCTGTGTGGTAGTGTAATAATCTAATCTGCTGTGTGGTAGTGTAATAATCTAATCCACTGTGTGGTAGTGTAATAATCTAATCCGCTATGTGGTAGTGTAATAATCTAATCCACTGTGTGGTAGTGTAATAATCTAATCCACTGTGTGGTAGTGTAATAATCTAATCTGCTGTGTGGTAGTGTAATAATCTAATCTGCTGTGTGGTAGTGTAATAATCTAATCCACTGTGTGGTAGTGTAATAATCTAATCCGCTATGTGGTAGTGTAATAATCTAATCCACTGTGTGGTAGTGTAATAATCTAATCCACTGTGTGGTAGTGTAATAATCTAATCCACTGTGTGGTAGTGTAATAATCTAATCCACTGTGTGGTAGTGTAATAATCTAATCTGCTGTGTGGTAGTGTAATAATCTAATCTGCTGTGTGGTAGTGTAATAATCTAATCTGCTGTGTGGTAGTGTAATAATCTAATCCGCTGTGTGGTAGTGTAATAATCTAATCCACTGTGTGGTAGTGTAATAATCTAATCCACTGTGTGGTAGTGTAATAATCTAATCCACTGTGTGGTAGTGTAATAATCTAATCCACTGTGTGGTAGTGTAATAATCTAATCCACTGTGTGGTAGTGTAATAATCTAATCCGCTGTGTGGTAGTGTAATAATCTAATCCACTGTGTGGTAGTGTAATAATCTAATCCACTGTGTGGTAGTGTAATAATCTAATCCACTGTGTGGTAGTGTAATAATCTAATCTGCTGTAGTGTAATAATCTAATCCACTGTGTGGTAGTGTAATAATCTAATCTGCTGTAGTGTAATAATCTAATCCACTGTGTGGTAGTGTAATAATCTAATCTGCTGTAGTGTAATAATCTAATCCACTGTGTGGTAGTGTAATAATCTAATCTGCTGTAGTGTAATAATCTAATCCACTGTGTGGTAGTGTAATAATCTAATCTGCTGTGTGTGTAATAATCTAATCCACTGTGTGGTAGTGTAATAATCTAATCTGCTGTGTGGTAGTGTAATAATCTAATCCACTGTGTGGTAGTGTAATAATCTAATCCATTGTGTGGTAGTGTAATAATCTAATCCATTGTGTGGTAGTGTAATAATCTAATCCACTGTGTGGTAGTGTAATAATCTAATCCATTGTGTGGTAGTGTAATAATCTAATCCACTGTGTGGTAGTGTAATAATCTAATCTGCTGTGTGGTAGTGTAATAATCTAATCTGCTGTGTGGTAGTGTAATAATCTAATCCACTGTGTGGTAGTGTAATAATCTAATCCGCTATGTGGTAGTGTAATAATCTAATCCACTGTGTGGTAGTGTAATAATCTAATCCACTGTGTGGTAGTGTAATAATCTAATCCACTGTGTGGTAGTGTAATAATCTAATCCACTGTGTGGTAGTGTAATAATCTAATCTGCTGTGTGGTAGTGTAATAATCTAATCTGATGTGTGTGTAATAATCTAATCCACTGTGTGGTAGTGTAATAATCTAATCCACTGTGTGTGGTAGTGTAATAATCTAATCCGCTGTGTGGTAGTGTAATAATCTAATCCACTGTGTGGTAGTGTAATAATCTAATCCACTGTGTGGTAGTGTAATAATCTAATCTGCTGTGTGGTAGTGTAATAATCTAATCTGCTGTGTGGTAGTGTAATAATCTAATCCACTGTGTGGTAGTGTAATAATCTAATCTGCTGTGTGGTAGTGTAATAATCTAATCTGCTGTGTGTGTAATAATCTAATCCACTGTGTGGTAGTGTAATAATCTAATCCACTGTGTGTGGTAGTGTAATAATCTAATCCGCTGTGTGGTAGTGTAATAATCTAATCCACTGTGTGGTAGTGTAATAATCTAATCCACTGTGTGGTAGTGTAATAATCTAATCTGCTGTGTGGTAGTGTAATAATCTAATCTGCTGTGTGGTAGTGTAATAATCTAATCCACTGTGTGGTAGGTTAATAATCTAATCTGCTGTGTGGTAGTGTAATAATCTAATCTGCTGTGTGTGTAATAATCTAATCTGCTGTGTGTGTAATAATCTAATCCACTGTGTGGTAGTGTAATAATCTAATCTGCTGTGTGGTAGTGTAATAATCTAATCTGCTGTGTGGTAGTGTAATAATCTAATCCACTGTGTGGTAGTGTAATAATCTAATCTGCTGTAGTGTAATAATCTAATCCACTGTGTGGTAGTGTAATAATCTAATCTGCTGTAGTGTAATAATCTAATCCACTGTGTGGTAGTGTAATAATCTAATCTGCTGTAGTGTAATAATCTAATCCACTGTGTGGTAGTGTAATAATCTAATCTGCTGTAGTGTAATAATCTAATCCACTGTGTGGTAGTGTAATAATCTAATCTGCTGTGTGTGTAATAATCTAATCCACTGTGTGGTAGTGTAATAATCTAATCTGCTGTGTGGTAGTGTAATAATCTAATCCACTGTGTGGTAGTGTAATAATCTAATCCATTGTGTGGTAGTGTAATAATCTAATCCATTGTGTGGTAGTGTAATAATCTAATCCACTGTGTGGTAGTGTAATAATCTAATCCATTGTGTGGTAGTGTAATAATCTAATCCACTGTGTGGTAGTGTAATAATCTAATCTGCTGTGTGGTAGTGTAATAATCTAATCTGCTGTGTGGTAGTGTAATAATCTAATCCACTGTGTGGTAGTGTAATAATCTAATCCACTGTGTGGTAGTGTAATAATCTAATCCACTGTGTGGTAGTGTAATAATCTAATCCACTGTGTGGTAGTGTAATAATCTAATCCACTGTGTGGTAGTGTAATAATCTAATCTGCTGTGTGGTAGTGTAATAATCTAATCTGCTGTGTGTGTAATAATCTAATCCACTGTGTGGTAGTGTAATAATCTAATCCACTGTGTGTGGTAGTGTAATAATCTAATCCGCTGTGTGGTAGTGTAATAATCTAATCCACTGTGTGGTAGTGTAATAATCTAATCCACTGTGTGGTAGTGTAATAATCTAATCTGCTGTGTGGTAGTGTAATAATCTAATCTGCTGTGTGGTAGTGTAATAATCTAATCCACTGTGTGGTAGTGTAATAATCTAATCTGCTGTGTGGTAGTGTAATAATCTAATCTGCTGTGTGTGTAATAATCTAATCCACTGTGTGGTAGTGTAATAATCTAATCCACTGTGTGTGGTAGTGTAATAATCTAATCCGCTGTGTGGTAGTGTAATAATCTAATCCACTGTGTGGTAGTGTAATAATCTAATCCACTGTGTGGTAGTGTAATAATCTAATCTGCTGTGTGGTAGTGTAATAATCTAATCTGCTGTGTGGTAGTGTAATAATCTAATCCACTGTGTGGTAGGTTAATAATCTAATCTGCTGTGTGGTAGTGTAATAATCTAATCTGCTGTGTGTGTAATAATCTAATCTGCTGTGTGTGTAATAATCTAATCCACTGTGTGGTAGTGTAATAATCTAATCTGCTGTGTGGTAGTGTAATAATCTAATCTGCTGTGTGGTAGTGTAATAATCTAATCCACTGTGTGGTAGTGTAATAATCTAATCTGCTGTAGTGTAATAATCTAATCCACTGTGTGGTAGTGTAATAATCTAATCTGCTGTAGTGTAATAATCTAATCCACTGTGTGGTAGTGTAATAATCTAATCTGCTGTAGTGTAATAATCTAATCCACTGTGTGGTAGTGTAATAATCTAATCTGCTGTAGTGTAATAATCTAATCCACTGTGTGGTAGTGTAATAATCTAATCTGCTGTGTGTGTAATAATCTAATCCACTGTGTGGTAGTGTAATAATCTAATCTGCTGTGTGGTAGTGTAATAATCTAATCCACTGTGTGGTAGTGTAATAATCTAATCCATTGTGTGGTAGTGTAATAATCTAATCCATTGTGTGGTAGTGTAATAATCTAATCCACTGTGTGGTAGTGTAATAATCTAATCCATTGTGTGGTAGTGTAATAATCTAATCCACTGTGTGGTAGTGTAATAATCTAATCTGCTGTGTGGTAGTGTAATAATCTAATCTGCTGTGTGGTAGTGTAATAATCTAATCCACTGTGTGGTAGTGTAATAATCTAATCCACTGTGTGGTAGTGTAATAATCTAATCCACTGTGTGGTAGTGTAATAATCTAATCCACTGTGTGGTAGTGTAATAATCTAATCCACTGTGTGGTAGTGTAATAATCTAATCCGCTGTGTGGTAGTGTAATAATCTAATCCACTGTGTGGTAGTGTAATAATCTAATCCACTGTGTGGTAGTGTAATAATCTAATCCACTGTGTGGTAGTGTAATAATCTAATCCACTGTGTGGTAGTGTAATAATCTAATCCACTGTGTGGTAGTGTAATAATCTAATCCACTGTGTGGTAGTGTAATAATCTAATCTGCTGTAGTTTAATAATCTAATCCACTGTGTGGTAGTGTAATAATCTAATCTGCTGTAGTGTAATAATCTAATCCACTGTGTGGTAGTGTAATAATCTAATCTGCTGTAGTGTAATAATCTAATCCACTGTGTGGTAGTGTAATAATCTAATCTGCTGTAGTGTAATAATCTAATCCACTGTGTGGTAGTGTAATAATCTAATCCACTGTGTGGTAGTGTAATAATCTAATCCACTGTGTGGTAGTGTAATAATCTAATCCATTGTGTGGTAGTGTAATAATCTAATCCATTGTGTGGTAGTGTAATAATCTAATCTGCTGTGTGTGGTAGTGTAATAATCTAATCCATTGTGTGGTAGTGTAATAATCTAATCTGCTGTGTGGTAGTGTAATAATCTAATCCGCTGTGTGGTAGTGTAATAATCTAATCCACTGTGTGGTAGTGTAATAATCTAATCCACTGTGTGGTAGTGTAATAATCTAATCCACTGTGTGTGGTAGTGTAATAATCTAATCCACTGTGTGGTAGTGTAATAATCTAATCCATTGTGTGGTAGTGTAATAATCTAATCCACTGTGTGGTAGTGTAATAATCTAATCTGCTGTGTGGTAGTGTAATAATCTAATCCACTGTGTGGTAGTGTAATAATCGAATCCACTGTGTGGTAGTGTAATAATCTAATCCACTGTGTGGTAGTGTAATAATCTAATCCACTGTGTGTGGTAGTGTAATAATCTAATCCACTGTGTGGTAGTGTAATAATCTAATCCATTGTGTGGTAGTGTAATAATCTAATCCACTGTGTGGTAGTGTAATAATCTAATCCACTGTAGTGTAATAATCTAATCCACTGTTTGGTAGTGTAATAATCTAATCCACTGTGTGGTAGTGTAATAATCTAATCCACTGTGTGGTAGTGTAATAATCTAATCCACTGTGTGGTAGTGTAATAATCTAATCTGCTGTAGTGTAATAATCTAATCCGCTGTGTGGTAGTGTAATAATCTAATCCACTGTGTGGTAGTGTAATAATCTAATCCACTGTGTGGTAGTGTAATAATCTAATCCACTGTGTGTGGTAGTGTAATAATCTAATCCACTGTGTGGTAGTGTAATAATCTAATCCATTGTGTGGTAGTGTAATAATCTAATCCACTGTGTGGTAGTGTAATAATCTAATCCACTGTAGTGTAATAATCTAATCCACTGTAGTGTAATAATCTAATCCACTGTTTGGTAGTGTAATAATCTAATCCACTGTGTGTGATAGTGTAATAATCTAATCCACTGTGTGGTAGTGTAATAATCTAATCCACTGTGTGGTAGTGTAATAATCTAATCCACTGTGTGGTAGTGTAATAATCTAATCCACTGTGTGGTAGTGTAATAATCTAATCCACTGTGTGGTAGTGTAATAATCTAATCCACTGTGTGGTAGTGTAATAATCTAATCCACTGTGTGGTAGTGTAATAATCTAATCCACTGTGTGGTAGTGTAATAATCTAATCTGCTGTGTGGTAGTGTAATAATCTAATCCACTGTAGTGTAATAATCTAATCCATTGTGTGGTAGTGTAATAATCTAATCCACTGTGTGGTAGTGTAATAATCTAATCTGCTGTGTGTGGTAGTGTAATAATCTAATCCACTGTGTGGTAGTGTAATAATCTAATCCACTGTAGTGTAATAATCTAATCCACTGTAGTGTAATAATCTAATCCATTGTGTGGTAGTGTAATAATCTAATCCACTGTGTGGTAGTGTAATAATCTAATCTGCTGTGTGTGGTAGTGTAATAATCTAATCCATTGTGTGGTAGTGTAATAATCTAATCCACTGTGTGTGGTAGTGTAATAATCTAATCCACTGTGTGGTAGTGTAATAATCTAATCCATTGTGTGGTAGTGTAATAATCTAATCCACTGTGTGGTAGTGTAATAATCTAATCCACTGTGTGGTAGTGTAATAATCTAATCCACTGTGTGGTAGTGTAATAATCTAATCTGCTGTGTGGTAGTGTAATAATCTAATACACTGTAGTGTAATAATCTAATCCACTGTGTGGTAGTGTAATAATCTAATCCGCTGTGTGGTAGTGTAATAATCTAATCCACTGTAGTGTAATAATCTAATCCACTGTGTGGTAGTGTAATAATCTAATCTGCTGTGTGGTAGTGTAATAATCTAATCCACTGTGTGGTAGTGTAATAATCTAATCCACTGTGTGGTAGTGTAATAATCTAATCCACTGTGTGGTAGTGTAATAATCTAATCCACTGTGTGGTAGTGTAATAATCTAATCCACTGTGTGGTAGTGTAATAATCTAATCCACTGTGTGGTAGTGTAATAATCTAATCCACTGTGTGGTAGTGTAATAATCTAATCCACTGTGTGGTAGTGTAATAATCTAATCCACTGTGTGGTAGTGTAATAATCTAATCCACTGTGTGGTAGTGTAATAATCTAATCCACTGTGTGTGTAGGTGTGGTAGTGTAATAATCTAATCCACTCTGTAGGTGTGGTAGTTGTGGATGAGCTTCACATGGTAGGAGACTCCGGTAGAGGATACCTGCTGGAACTACTGCTCACCAAGATACGATACATCGCCCTCAAACACAACACCAACAACGGGTACGTCTGGGGGGTTTCTCGGTAATTCACCAGAACGTTTAGATTACGGTAATTCACCAGAACATTTAGATTACGGTAATTCACCAGAACGTTTAGATTACGGTAATTCACCAGAACGTTTAGATTACGGTAATTCACCAGAACATTTAGATTACGGTAATTCACCAGAACGTTTAGATTACGGTAATTCACCAGAACGTTTAGACTATGGTAATTCACCAGAACGTTTAGATTACGGTAATTCACCAGAACGTTTAGATTACGGTACTTCACCAGAACGTTTAGATTACGGTACTTCACCAGAACGTTTAGACTACGGTAATTCACCAGAACGTTTAGATTACGGTAATTCACCAGAACGTTTAGATTACGGTAATTCACCAGAACGTTTAGATTACGGTAATTCACCAGAACGTTTAGATTACGGTAATTCACCAGAACGTTTAGATTACGGTAATTCACCAGAACGTTTCGATTATGGTAATTCATTTTAACAGAACATTTCGATTATGGTAATTCATTTTACCAGAATTTTTAACTCCTGTAATGAAGCAGCCAATAAAAAGTCAATTTTAAACATTTGCCAAAATGATGACTTCAGATCATCAGCAAACAGTAGACATTTGACTTCAGATTCTAGTAGGGTGAGGCCGGGTGCTGCAGACTGTTCTAGTGCCCTCGCCAATTCGTTGTTATATATGTTGAAGAGGGTGGGGCTTAAGCTGCATCCCTGTCTCACCCCACGGCCTTGAGGAAAGAAATTAGTATTTTTTCCCCAATTTTAACAGCACACTTGTTGTATCTCCCTCCCTCCCTCTCTCTCTCTCTCTCTCTCTCTCTCTCTCTCTCTCTCTCTCTCTCTCTCTCTCTCTCTCTCTCTCTCTCTCTCTCTCTCTCTCTCTCTCTCTCTGTCTCTGTCTCTGTCTCTGTCTCTGTCTCTGTCTCTGTCTCTCTGTCTCTGTCTCTCTCTATCTATCTAGCTCCTTATCAGAAGGTATCCAAATCGTGGGTATGAGTGCCACCCTCCCAAACCTGTCCCTGCTGGCTGGGTGGCTGGATGCGGAGCTTTACCAGACTGACTACAGACCCGTCCCCCTGAAGCAGAGGCTCAAGGTGGGGAACAGCATCTACGACTCCAGCCTCTCTCTGGTCCGAACCTTCAAGCCCCTGATCACTGTCAAGGTAGGAGCTGCTGTAGTGATATTTATTTTATAGATACATTTCCGTTTATATATACACAAATGTTTGGCGTCACTTACAAATGTCCTTATTTTTGAAAGAAAAGCACATTTTCTGTCCATTTAAAATAACATTAAATTGATCAGAAATACAGTGTAGACATTGTTAATGTTGTAAATGACTATTGTAGCTGGAAACGGCTGATTCTTTAATGGAATATCTACATAGGCGTACAGAGGCCCATTATCAGCAACCATCACTCCTGTGTTCCAACGGCACGTTGTGTTAGCTAATCCAAGTTTATCTTTTTAAAGGCTAATTGATCATTAGAAAACCCTTTTGCAATTGTTAGCACAGCTGAAAACTTGTCATGATTAAAGAAGCAATAAAACTGTCCTTCTTTAGACTAATTGAGTATCTGGAGCATCAGCATTTGTGGTTTCGATTACAGGCTCAAAATGTCCAGAAACAAATAACTTTCTTCTGAAACTCGTCAGTCTATTCTTGTTCTGAGAAATGAAGGCTATTCCATGCGAGAAGTTGCCAAGAAACTCAAGATCTCGTACAACGCTGTGTACTACTCCCTTCACAGAACAGCGCAAACTGTCTCTAAACAGAATAGAAAGAGGAGTGGGAGGCCCCGGTGCACAACTGAGCAAGAGGACAAGTACATTAGAGTGTCTAGTTTGAGAAACAGATGCCTCACAAGTCCTCAACTGGCAGCTTCATTAAATAGTTAGTGCAAAACACCAGTCTCAACGTCAACAGTGAAGAGGCGACTCCGGGATGCTGGCCTTCTAGGCAGAGTTGCAAGGAAAAAGCCATATCTCAGACTGGCCAATAAAAATAAAAGATTAAGATGGGCAAAAGAACACAGACATGGGACAGAGGAACTCTGCCTAGAAGGCCAGCATCCCGGAGTCGCCTCTTCACTGTTGACGTTGAGACTGGTGTTTTGCGGGTACTATTTAATGAAGCTGCCTGCTCCACAAAACATCAGAGGAATTATTGACACAGTGTGATGACCTTTAAATATGTAACGTGTGTGTGTGTGTGTGTGTGTGTGTGTGTGTGTGTGTGTGTGTGTGTGTGTGTGTGTGTGTGTGTGTGTGTGTGTGTGTGTGTGTGTGTGTGTGTGTGTGTGTGTGTGTGTGTGTGTGTGTGTGTGTGTGTGTGTGTGTGTGTGTAGGGAGATGAGGACCACATACTGTCTCTATGTTATGAGACAGTGAGTGAGGGTCACTCTGTCCTCCTGTTCTGTCCTTCCAAGAGCTGGTGTGAGAAACTGTCTGACAGCATTGCTAGAGCGTTCTACAACCTCACACACACAGGTACACACACACTCACACTCACACACACACTCACACACAGGTACACACACACGCTCACACACACACACACACAGTCACACACACACTCACACTCACACACACACACACACACACACACACACACACACAGGTACACACACACTCACACACACACACACACTCATACACAGGTACACACACACACACGCTCACACTCACACACACACAGGTACACACTCAGGTACACACACACACACACAGGTACACACACACACACACACACACACACACACACACACACACACACACACAGGTACACACACACACACACACACACACACACACACACACACTCACACTCACACACACACACACACACACACACAGGTACACACACTCACACTCTCACACACACACACACTCACACACACACACACACACACACACACACACACACACACACACACACACACACACACACACACACACACACACACACACACACACACACACACACACACACACACACACACACACACACACACACACACACACACACACACACACACACACACACACACACACACACACACACTCACACACACTCACAATCTCAAATATAAAATATATTTATTTGATTTGTTTAACCCTTTTTTGGTTACTACATGATTCCATACGTGTTATTTCATAGTTTTGATGTCTTCAATATTATTCTACAATGTAGAAAATAAAGTAAAACCCTTGAATGAGTAGGTGTGTCCAGACTTTTGACTGGTACTGTATATACACACTCCCTTCTAAAGAGTCCTGTGTCATTGCTTCATTATTATTATTATTATTATTATTATTATTATTATTATTATCAGAAGATATACCTCTTTTAGAAATGTCTAGCAAGTTGATTTAACGTTTTAGAGAAGAGAATTGGCTGCTCAGTAATGGACTATATGTGATACAGATGTATTTCTCTCGTCTCAGGTGGTCAGAATGGCTCAGCGCTCCAGGCTGTGGCATTGGACCAGGGGGGAGTAGTGGATGTGTTGGCCCAGCTCAGACGCACCCCAGCTGGGTTAGACCCGGTCCTGCAACGCACCGTGCCCTGGGGGGTGGCCTTCCACCACGCTGGTACACACAGACAGACCGCACACAGACAGACTGCACACAGACAGACAGACAGACAGACCGCACACAGACAGACCGCACACAGACAGACCGCACACAGACAGACAGACCGCACACAGACAGACAGACCGCACACAGACAGACAGACAGACCGCACACAGACAGACAGACAGACCGCACACAGACAGACAGACAGACCGCACACAGACTGACAGACAGACAGCACACAGACAGACAGACAGCACACAGACAGACAGACAGCACACAGACAGACAGCACACAGACAGACATAAAACACACCGTTGTAATGTTAATGTGATGTTAACACTCCTCTCTGCAGGTTTGACGTTTGATGAGCGAGACGTGTTGGAGGGAGCGTTCCGAGGGGGCGTGGTCAGAGTGTTGGCGGCGACCTCAACCTTGTCATCAGGGGTCAACCTGCCTGCACGCAGGGTTATCATACGAACTCCGACCTTTAATGGCCGTCTGCTCGACCCCCTGACCTACAGACAGATGGCCGGACGCGCCGGGAGGATGGGAGTCGATACTGAGGGTGAGGAGGGGGAGGATGGGAGTCGACACTGAGGGTGAGGAGGGGGAGGATGGGAGTCGACACTGAGGGTGAGGAGGGGGAGGATGGGAGTCGACACTGAGGGTGAGGAGGGGGAGGATGGGAGTCGACACTGAGGGTGAGGAGGGGGAGGATGGGAGTCGACACTGAGGGTGAGGATGGGAGTCGACACTGAGGGTGAGGAGGGGGAGGATGGGAGTCGACACTGAGGGTGGGGAGGATGGGAGTCGACACTGAGGGGGAGGAGGGGGAGGATGGGAGTCGACACTGAGGGGGAGGAGGGGGAGGATGGGAGTCGACACTGAGGGTGAGGAGGGGGAGGATGGGAGTCGACACTGAGGGGGAGGAGGGGGAGGATGGGAGTCGACACTGAGGGTGAGGAGGGTGAGGATGGGAGTCGACACTGAGGGTGAGGAGGGGGGGGATGGGAGTCGACACTGAGGGTGAGGAGGGGGAGGATGGGAGTCGACACTGAGGGTGAGGAGGGGGAGGATGGGAGTCGACACTGAGGGGGAGGATGGGAGTCGACACTGAGGGTGAGGAGGGGGAGGATGGGAGTCGACACTGAGGGGGAGGAGGGGGAGGATGGGAGTCGACACTGAGGGGGAGGATGCGAGTCGACACTGAGGGTGAGGAGGGGGAGGATGGGAGTCTACACTGAGGGTGAGGAGGGGGAGGATGGGAGTCGACACTGAGGGTGAGGAGGGGGAGGATGGGAGTCGACACTGAGGGTGAGGAGGGGGAGGATGGGAGTCGACACTGAGGGTGAGGAGGGGGAGGATGGGAGTCGACACTGAGGGGGAGGAGGGGGAGGATGGGAGTCGACACTGAGGGTGAGGAGGGGGAGGATGGGAGTCGACACTGAGGGGGAGGATGGGAGTCGACACTGAGGGTGAGGAGGGGGAGGATGGGAGTCCAGTACAGGACAGTCGCGGAGCCCAGAATTATTACTAGCTCACTATCTATAGGCCACTGAAAACCTAGCCAGGCAGAAATCTAGTGTCCTCTGGTTTTAAAGATCCTATCACTCTATCTTAGGCGTACGGGCTGTGAGATCTGGTTAGAACCTGTTCTCGTTTGTAATAGTTTTCTAATTACCCGTTATCTATTTTCTTAGCTTGCCTCCCCTAGAAGGGGGTTAAGCTCTCTGTGTAGAGGAACTATATAAACAACGGTGTAATTTGTAAATGAACATATTCCTTATTCCTGATGAGATCTGTCTGATTCCTTGAACGAGTTTTCCTCAACAACAACTGCTGGAGTGAATACCCAGCCTTCCTTCCTCTGCTGGAGTGAATACCCAGCCGTCCTTCAACTGCTGGAGTGAATACCCAGCCTTCCTTCCACTGCTGGAGTGAATACCCAGCCTTCCTTCCTCTGCTGGAGTGAATACCCAGCCGTCCTTCCTCTGCTGGAGTGAATACCTAGCCCTCCTTCCTCTGCTGGAGTGAATACCCAGCCGTCCTTCCACTGCTGGAGTGAATACCCAGCCGTCCTTCCTCTGCTGGAGTGAATACCCAGCCGTCCTTCAACTGCTGGAGTGAATACCCAGCCCTCCTTCCTCTGCTGGAGTGAATACCCAGCCGTCCTTCAACTGCTGGAGTGAATACCCAGCCGTCCTTCAACTGCTGGAGTGAATACCCAGCCGTCCTTCCTCTGCTGGAGTGAATACCCAGCCGTTCTTCCTCTGCTGGAGTGAATACCCAGCCGTCCTTCCTCTGCTGGAGTGAATACCCAGCCGTCCTTCAACTGCTGGAGTGAATACCCAGCCGTCCTTCCTCTGCTGGAGTGAATACCCAGCCCTCCTTCCTCTGCTGGAGTGAATACCCAGCCGTCCTTCAACTGCTGGAGTGAATACCCAGCCGTCCTTCCTCTGCTGGAGTGAATACCCAGCCGTCCTTCCACTGCTGGAGTGAATACCCAGCCCTCCTTCAACTGCTGGAGTGAATACCCAGCCCTCCTTCCACTGCTGGAGTGAATACCCAGCCTTCCTTCCACTGCTGGAGTGAATACCCAGCCGTCCTTCCTCTGCTGGAGTGAATACCCAGCCGTCCTTCCTCTGCTGGAGTGAATACCCAGCCTTCCTTCCACTGCTGGAGTGAATACCCAGCCGTCCTTCCACTGCTGGAGTGAATACCCAGCCTTCCTTCCACTGCTGGAGTGAATACCCAGCCGTCCTTCCACTGCTGGAGTGAATACCCAGCCGTCCTTCAACTGCTGGAGTGAATACCCAGCCGTCCTTCAACTGCTGGCGTGAATACCCAGCCGTCCTTCCACTGCTGGAGTGAATACCCAGCCGTCCTTCAACTGCTGGAGTGAATACCCAGCCGTCCTTCCTCTGCTGGAGTGAATACCCAGCCGTCCTTCCACTGCTGGAGTGAATACCCAGCCGTCCTTCCTCTGCTGGAGTGAATACCCAGCCGTCCTTCCACTGCTGGAGTGAATACCCAGCCGGCTTTCCACTGCTGGAGTGAATACCCAGCCGTCCTTCCTCTGCTGGAGTGAATACCCAGCCGTCCTTCCTCTGCTGGAGTGAATACCCAGCCGTCCTTCAACTGCTGGAGTGAATACCCAGCCGTCCTTCCACTGCTGGAGTGAATACCCAGCCGTCCTTCCTCTGCTGGAGTGAATACCCAGCCGTCCTTCCTCTGCTGGAGTGAATACCCAGCCGTCCTTCAACTGCTGGAGTGAATACCCAGCCGTCCTTCCACTGCTGGAGTGAATACCCAGCCGTCCTTCCACTGCTGGAGTGAATACCCAGCCGTCCTTCAACTGCTGGAGTGAATACCCAGCCGTCCTTCCTCTGCTGGAGTGAATACTCAGCCGTCCTTCAACTGCTGGAGTGAATACCCAGCCGTCCTTCAACTGCTGGAGTGAATACCCAGCCGTCCTTCAACTGCTGGAGTGAATACCCAGCCGTCCTTCCTCTGCTGGAGTGAATACTCAGCCGTCCTTCAACTGCTGGAGTGAATACCCAGCCGTCCTTCAACTGCTGGAGTGAATACCCAGCCGTCCTTCAACTGCTGGAGTGAATACCTCCTCCATGCTTCACGGTGGGAACCACACATGTGGAGATCATCCATTCACCTACTTTTTGTCTCACAAAGACACGGCGGTTAGAAACAAAAATCTCTAATTTGGACTAAGGACAAAGGACAGATTTCCACCGGTCTAATGTCCATTGCTCGTGTTTCTTGGCCCAAGCAGGTGTAGTCATGTACAGTAACAGCACCTCCCTTGTCCGCTGGGAGGACGACTATTCCTATGTATTATTTTGTATATATTTTCTGTAACTAATTGGCATCCAGCTGGTTTTCTTTATCCAATCAAAAAAAAAAAAAAAAAATAGCACAACAGACACTAAGAAATATCAACATTTTAGAGAAATAGCGTCCGTACACTGAGGCTGCTTCATCTCAAAGTATTTTCAATGGCAGTCGACACTCAGGGTGAGGAGGAGGAAAGGGATGGAGGAGAGGGGTGAGGAGTAGAGGGATGGAGGAGAGGAGGGAGGAGGAGGAAAGGGATGGAGGAGAGGGGGGAGGAGGAGGAAAGGGATGGAGGAGAGGGGTGAGGAGGGGGAAAGGGATGGAGGAGAGGGGTGAGGAGGGGGAAAGGGATGGAGGAGAGGGGTGAGGAGGAGGAAAGGGATGGAGGAGAGGGGTGAGGAGGAGGAAAGGGATGGAGGAGAGGGGTGAGGAGGAGGAAAGGGATGGAGGAGAGGGGTGAGGAGGAGGAAAGGGATGGAGGAGAGGGGTGAGGAGGAGGAAAGGGATGGAGGAGAGGGGTGAGGAGGAGGAAAGGGATGGAGGAGAGGGGTGAGGAGGAGGAAAGGGATGGAGGAGAGGGGTGAGGAGGGGGAAAGGGATGGAGGAGAGGGGTGAGGAGGAGGAAAGGGATGGAGGAGAGGGGCGAGGACACAGAATTAAATAGATTTTAATGAACATTTCAATCCCTGTAATTTAATGTGTATCTGTGTCTGAGGAGGGGTGGAGGACAGGAAGACAATTGAAAATGTCCCGCCCTATTCTTACCCACCCCCTCTCTCCCTCTCCCCCACCACCCCACCCACTCTCCCCCACCCCCTCTCTCCCTCTCCCCCACCACCCCTCTCCCTCTCCCCCACCCCCTCTCCCCCACCACCCCACTCCCTCTCCCCCACCACCCCACCCCCTCTCCCCCACCACCCCTCTCCCCCACCCCCTCTCCCCCTCTCTCCCTCTCCCCCACCACCCCTCTCCCTCTCCCCCACCCCCTCTCCCCCACCACCCCCACCCCCTCTCTCCCTCTCGTCCCTTTGCCTCATCTAGGGGAGAGTGTGTTGGTGTGTAAGGAGGCGGAGCGTCAGAAGGGTGTGTGTCTTCTCCAGGGCTCTCTGCAGCCAATCAGCAGCTGCCTGGTGAAGAGGGAGGGGGAGGGCCTAACCACCAGCATGCTCCGAGCCATCCTGGAGGTACAGTAGCCTGACCTCTAACCCCTGAACTATGGATTTTTTTTGTACATTTGGACTTGGATAGACAGCTCAAGTGCTGTAGTATGGACAGCGTCATTGAGGACTCTCTCCATTTTGAAGTAGTCAGGTCAACAGGAGGGATCAGCCAAGGGAATTATACCCCCTGAAAAAAAAATCAGTAACTGCAGGGGCAGTAAATCACCAACCTTGTCTTTATACCTGTTCAGACAACATCCTCCAGGGGGCAGTAAATCACCAACCTTGTCTTTATACCTGTTCAGACAACATCCTCCAGGGGGCAGTAAATCACCAACCTTGTCTTTATACCTGTTCAGACAACACCCTCTAGGGGGCAGTAAATCACCAACCTTGTCTTTATACCTGTTCAGACAACATCCTCCAGGGGGCAGTAAATCACCAACCTTGTCTTTATACCTGTTCAGACAACATCCTCCAGGGGGCAGTAATTTACCAACCTTGTCTTTATTCCTGTTCAGACAACATCCTCCAGGGGGCAGTAAATCACCAACCTTGTCTTTATACCTGTTCAGACAACATCCTCCAGGGGGCAGTATGCACCTTTTTAGTTTATTTACTGACTCATAGAAGTAGAAGAAAATGTACTACTTTAAAATGGAGATGGTCCTCAGTGGCGCTTCCCACAGTGTCACATATGCAAAGAAGGTACCTCTATCTACCTCTATGTGTCTTACACAGCTACAGGTAACTGCCAAAATAAAGGAAACACCATCATTTTACAAGTGTCTGGATCTCTATCGGAGGGATGCGACGCCATTCTTCCAGGAGAAATTCCATTATTTGGTGTTTTGTTGATGGTGGTGGAAAACGCTGTCTCAGGCACCGCTCCAGAATCTCCCAGAAGCGTCCTGCCAAACGTGCCCGAACAATCACCCCTCTTTTCAAAGCTTACCCAGCATTTTTATACATAAACCTAAGCATGATGGGATGTTAATTGCTTCATTTCCCACACCTGCTTTCTGTGTATCCCTAATTTACTCAAGTCTTTCCTTTATTTTGGCAGTTACCTGCACATACCTGTACCTGTCACCTACAGTATATACCTGTCACCTACAGTATATACCTGTCACCTACAGTATATACCTGTCACCTACAGTATATACCTGTCACCTACAGTATCTACCTGTACCTGTCACCTACAGTATATACCTGTCACCTACAGTATCTACCTGTACCTGCCATCTATCTACCTATACCTGTCATCTATCTACCTGTACCTGTCACCTACAGTATATACCTGTACCTGTCACCTACAGTATATACCTGTACCTGTCACCTACAGTATCTACCTGTACCTGTCACCTACAGTATCTACCTGTACCTGTCACCTACAGCATCTACCTGTACCTGTCACCTACAGTATCTACCTGTACCTGTCACCTACAGTATCTACCTGTACCTGTCATCTACAGTATCTACCTGTACCTGTCACCTACAGTATCTACCTGTACCTGTCACCTACAGTATCTACCTGTACCTGTCACCTACAGTATCTACCTGTACCTGTCACCTACAGTATCTACCTGTACCTGTCACCTACAGTATCTACCTGTACCTGTCACCTACAGTATCTACCTGTACCTGTCACCTACAGTATCTACCTGTACCTGTCACCTACAGTATATGCCTATACCTGTCACCTACAGTATCTGCCTATACCTGTCATCTACAGTATCTGCCTATACCTGTCATCTACAGTATCTACCTGTACCTGTCACCTACAGTATCTGCCTATACCTGTCACCTACAGTATATGCCTATACCTGTCATCTATCTACCTGTACCTGTCATGTATCTACCTATACCTGTCACCTACAGTATCTGCCTATACCTGTCACCTACAGTATATGCCTATACCTGTCATCTATCTACCTGTACCTGTCATCTATCTACCTATACCTGTCATCTATCTACCTGTACCTGTCATCTATCTACCTATACCTGTAATCTATCTACCTATACCTGTCATCTACAGTATCTACCTGTCGTCTATCTACCTATACCTGTCATCTACAGTATCTACCTGTCATCTATCTACCTGTACCTGTCATCTATCTACCTATACCTGTAATCTATCTACCTATACCTGTCATCTACAGTATCTACCTGTCATCTATCTACCTATACCTGTCATCTATCTACCTGTACCTGTCACCTACAGTATATACCTGTACCTGTCACCTACAGTATATACCTGTACCTGTCACCTACAGTATCTACCTATACCTGTCACCTACAGTATCTACCTGTACCTGTCACCTACAGTATCTACCTGTACCTGTCACCTACAGTATCTACCTGTACCTGTCACCTACAGTATCTACCTGTACCTGTCACCTACAGTATCTACCTGTACCTGTCACCTACAGTATCTACCTGTACCTGTCACCTACAGTATCTACCTGTACCTGTCACCTACAGTATCTACCTGTACCTGTCACCTACAGTATCTACCTGTACCTGTCACCTACAGTATCTACCTGTACCTGTCACCTACAGTATCTACCTGTACCTGTCACCTACAGTATATGCCTGTACCTGTCACCTACAGTATATGCCTGTACCTGTCACCTACAGTATCTGCCTATACCTGTCATCTACAGTATCTGCCTATACCTGTCATCTACAGTATATACCTGTACCTGTCACCTACAGTATATGCCTATACCTGTCATCTATCTACCTATACCTGTCATCTACAGTATCTACCTGTCATCTATCTAACTGTACCTGTCATCTATCTACCTATACCTGTCATCTACAGTATCTACCTGTCGTCTATCTACCTATACCTGTCATCTACAGTATCTACCTGTCATCTATCTACCTATACCTGTCATCTACAGTATCTACCTGTCATCTATCTACCTGTACCTGTCATCTATCTACCTGTACCTGTCATCTATCTACCTATACCTGTCATCTATCTACCTGTACCTGTCATCTATCTACCTATACCTGTAATCTATCTACCTATACCTGTCATCTACAGTATCTACCTGTCGTCTATCTACCTATACCTGTCATCTACAGTATCTACCTGTCATCTATCTACCTGTACCTGTCATCTATCTACATATACCTGTAATCTATCTACCTATACCTGTCATCTACAGTATCTACCTGTCATCTATCTACCTATACCTGTAATCTATCTACCTATACCTGTCATCTACAGTATCTACCTGTCATCTATCTACCTATACCTGTCACCTACAGTATCTACCTGTCTCCTGTCAGATCATCGTTGGGGGCGTGGCCAGCTCTCCTCAGGATGTGAGGCTTTATGCTTCCTGTACGTTGCTGGCTGCTGGCGCCCGCTATGACACCACACCTACACCAGGGGGCGCCATGACGGCGGGAGGAGGGGAGACGGGAGGAGGAGTGCAGGAGGGAGCAATAGAAGCATGTGTGGAATGGTTGATTGAGAATGAGTTCATATCTATCCAAAGAGAGGGTAATGAGAGGGGGAGAGGGGGAGAGGGGGATGAGAGAGGGGGGGCAGGAGGACAAGAGAGGTACTGCCCCACCCACCTTGGTTCTGCCACCCTCTCCTCCTCTCTCTCTCCTGCCGAGGCACTGGGCATCTTCTCAGATCTACAGAGAGCCATGAAGAGCTTCGTATTGGACAACGACCTACACACACTCTACCAGGTACCCCCCCCCCCTCTCTCCTTCCAGATAACCCCTGTGTTTGTACCCTCCAGATAACCCCTGTGTTTGTACCCTCCAGATAACCCCTGTGTTTGTACCCTCCAGATAACCCCTGTGTTTGTACCCTCCAGATAACCCCTGTGGTTGTACCCTCCAGATAACCCCTGTGGTTGTACCCTCCAGATAACCCCTGTGTTTGTACCCTCCAGATAACCCCTGTGTTTGTACCCTCCAGATAACCCCTGTGTTTGTACCCTCCAGATAACCCCTGTGGTTGTACCCTCCAGATAACCCCTGTGGTTGTACCCTCCAGATAACCCCTGTGGTTGTACCCTCCAGATAACCCCTGTGTTTGTACCCTCCAGATAACCCCTGTGGTTGTACCCTCCAGATAACCCCTGTGGTTGTACCCTCCAGATAACCCCTGTGTTTGTACCCTCCAGATAACCCCTGTGGTTGTACCCTCCAGATAACCCCTGTGGTTGTACCCTCCAGATAACCCCTGTGGTTGTACCCTCCAGATAACCCCTGTGGTTGTACCCTCCAGATAACCCCTGTGGTTGTACCCTCCAGATAACCCCTGTGGTTGTACCCTCCAGATAACCCCTGTGTTTGTACCCTCCAGATAACCCCTGTGTTTGTACCCCCCAGATAACCCCTGTGTATGCTGAGTGGACCACAATAGACTGGTACCAGTTCTGGTGTCTGTGGGAGGGGCTTGGCTCATCCAATAAGAGAGTAGCAGAGCTGGTGGGTGTTCAGGAGAGCTTCTTGGCTCGGTCTGTTAGCGGGAAACTGATCGCCAAGACGGACAGACAGAGACGACAGATGGCCATACACAAACGGTACACCATACCACACACACCAGGGTTTCCCATACCACACACACCAGGGTTTCCCATACCACACACACCAGGGTTTCCCATAACACACACACCAGGGTTTCCCATAACACACACACCAGGGTTTCCCATAACACACACACCAGGGTTTCCCATACCACACACCAGGGTTTCCCATAACACACACACCAGGGTTTCCCATACCACACACACCAGGGTTTCCCATAACACACACACCAGGGTTTCCCATACCACACACACCAGGGTTTCCCATAACACACACACCAGGGTTTCCCATACCACACACACCAGGGTTTCCCATAACACACACACCAGGGTTTCCCATACCACACACACCAGGGTTTCCCATAACACACACACCAGGGTTTCCCATAACACACACACCAGGGTTTCCCATACCACACACCAGGGTTTCCCATAACACACACACCAGGGTTTCCCATAACACACACACCAGGGTTTCCCATACCACACACCAGGGTTTCCCATAACACACACACCAGGGTTTCCCATAACACACACACCAGGGTTTCCCATAACACACACACCAGGGTTTCCCATAACACACACACCAGGGTTTCCCATAACACACACACCAGGGTTTCCCATAACACACACACCAGGGTTTCCCATAACACACACACCAGGGTTTCCCATACCACACACACCTGGGTTTCCCATACCACACACACCTGGGTTTCCCATACCACACACACCAGGGTTTCCCATAACACACACACCAGGGTTTCCCATAACACACACACCAGGGTTTCCCATAACACACACATCAGGGTTTCCCATAACACACACACCAGGGTTTCCCATAACACACACACCAGGGTTTCCCATACCACACACACCAGGGTTTCCCATAACACACACATCAGGGTTTCCCATAACACACACACCAGGGTTTCCCATAACACACACACCAGGGTTTCCCATACCACACACACCAGGGTTTCCCATAACACACACACCAGGGTTTCCCATAACACACACACCAGGGTTTCCCATACCACACACACCAGGGTTTCCCATAACACACACACCAGGGTTTCCCATAACACACACACCAGGGTTTCCCATAACACACACTCCAGGGTTTCCCATACCACACACACCAGGGTTTCCCATAACACACACACCAGGGTTTCCCATAACACACACACCAGGGTTTCCCATACCACACACACCAGGGTTTCCCATAACACACACACCAGGGTTTCCCATAACACACACACCAGGGTTTCCCATACCACACATACCAGGGTTTCCCATAACACACACACCAGGGTTTCCCATAACACACATACCAGGGTTTCCCATAACACACACACCAGGGTTTCCCATAACACACACACCAGGGTTTCCCATAACACACATACCAGGGTTTCCCATAACACACACACCAGGGTTTCCCATAACACACACACCAGGGTTTCCCATACCACACATACCAGGGTTTCCCATACCACACATACCAGGGTTTCCCATAACACACACACCAGGGTTTCCCATAACACACACACCAGGGTTTCCCATAACACACACACCAGGGTTTCCCATAACACACACACCAGGGTTTCCCATAAAACACACACCAGGGTTTCCCATAACACACACACCAGGGTTTCCCATAACACACACACCAGGGTTTCCCATAACACACACACCAGGGTTTCCCATAACACACACACCAGGGTTTCCCATAACACACACACCAGGGTTTCCCATACCACACATACCAGGGTTTCCCATACCACACATACCAGGGTTTCCCATACCACACATACCAGGGTTTCCCATAACACACACACCAGGGTTTCCCATAACACACACACCAGGGTTTCCCATAACACACACACCAGGGTTTCCCATAACACACACACCAGGGTTTCCCATAACACACACACCAGGGTTTCCCATAACACACACACCAGGGTTTCCCATAACACACACACCAGGGTTTCCCATAACACACACACCAGGGTTTCCCATAACACACACACCAGGGTTTCCCATAACACACATACCAGGGTTTCCTGGAAATGTATTGCTGTTAATACCAGTGGATGTAGTGAGAGCTGCTGCTGGTGGTTTAGTAAATAGCCCGCCACAGGAGTCGCTGGTGCGCGATAGAACAGGAACATCCCTGCCAGAGAAAACCTCCCCTAACCCGGACGACGCTGGGCCAATTGTACGTCGCCCCATTGGTCTCCCGGACGCGGCCGGCTGCAACAGAGCCTGGACTCGAACCAGGATCTCTAGTGGCACAGCTAGCGCCTTAGACCACCGCGCCACTCGGGAGGAAACGTGGTTTTATAAGCCCAGTCATTACTGAACAATTCTAAATGCCATTGCGTGTTAGAAACAGTTTTAACGGCCATGATTTAAAAATAGCTTCCATTTTTATTTCTCAACTGGTAATTGAAGCTCGCTTTCCATTCGCCATTCAAGTCTGGGTTTGGCCGGGGTAGGCCGTCATTGTAAATAAGAATTTGTTCTTAACTGACTTGCCTAGTTAAATAAAGGTTAAATAAGATATAATAATCAAGTGCACAGACAGCTAGCCAGGCGTCATCAGCATGTCACACACCACATTGCAATGAGCAGGAGGCAGTATGCATTTAAAAAACAAATACTAAAATGTTTGAAACCTGAACGTTTTACTACACATTATGAGGCATGTCTTCAAAGTAGCCTAGCCAAAATCCATCCAACCAAACAGGCAGGCAATTATTTAATAAAGACTTCTATATACCATTGAAACCAGTATTATTTCATAAGACTTCTATATACCATTGAAACCAGTATTATTTAATATAGACTTCTATATACCATTGAAACCAGTATTATTTAATAAGACTTCTATATACCATTGAAACCAGTAGTCTATTATTGTCCAGTAGCCAAAGGAACAATCCTAGTCATATTAAAACCCATATTAACAACCCATCATAGTGGTTGATAATCCTAGTAGTTGATAATCCTAGTAGTTGATAATCCTAGTTATAATACCAACCCATCATAGTAGTTGATAATCCTAGTAGTTGATAATCCTAGTAGTTGATAATCCTAGAAGTTGATAATCCTAGTAGTTGATAATCCTAGTTATAATACCAACCCATCATAGTAGTTGATAATCCTAGTAGTTGATAATCCTAGTAGTTGATAATCCTAGTTATAATACCAGCCCATCATAGTAGTTGATAATCCTAGTAGTTGATAATCCTAGTAGTTGATAATCCCAGTTATAATACCAACCCATCATAGTAGTTGATAATCCTAGTAGTTGATAATCCTAGTAGTTGATAATCCCAGTTATAATACCAACCCATCATAGTAGTTGATAATCCTAGTAGTTGATAATCCTAGTAGTTGATAATCCTAGTAGTTGATAATCCTAGTTATAATACCAGCCCATCATAGTAGTTGATGATCCTAGTAGTTGATAATCCTAGTAGTTGATAATCCTAGTAGTTGATAATCCTAGTAGTTGATAATCCTAGTTATAATAACAGCCCATCATAGTGGTTGATAATCCTAGTAGTTGATAATCCTAGTTATAATACCAGCCCATCATAGTAGTTGATAATCCTAGTAGTTGATAATCCCAGTAGTTGATAATCCTAGTTATAATACCAGCCCATCATAGTAGTTGATAATCCTAGTAGTTGATAATCCTAGTAGTTGATAATCCTAGTAGTTGATAATCCTAGTTATAATACCAGCCCATCATAGTAGTTGATAATCCTAGTAGTTGATAATCCTAGTAGTTGATAATCCTAGTTATAATACCAGCCCATCATAGTAGTTGATAATCCTAGTAGTTGATAATCCCAGTAGTTGATAATCCCAGTTATAATACCAGCCCATCATAGTAGTTGATAATCCTAGTAGTTGATAATCCTAGTAGTTGATAATCCTAGTAGTTGATAATCCTAGTAGTTGATAATCCTAGTTATAATACCAGCCCATCATAGTAGTTGATAATCCTAGTAGTTGATAATCCCAGTAGTTGATAATCCCAGTTATAATACCAGCCCATCATAGTAGTTGATAATCCTAGTAGTTGATAATCCTAGTAGTTGATAATCCTAGTAGTTGATAATCCTAGTAGTTGATAATCCCAGTTATAATACCAGCCCATCATAGTAGTTGATAATCCTAGTAGTTGATAATCCCAGTAGTTGATAATCCCAGTTATAATACCAGCCCATCATAGTAGTTGATAATCCTAGTAGTTGATAATCCCAGTAGTTGATAATCCCAGTTATAATACCAACCCATCATAGTAGTTGATAATCCTAGTAGTTGATAATCCCAGTAGTTGATAATCCCAGTTATAATACCAACCCATCATAGTAGTTACGCCGTGGTTGGAACGCCGTGGTTGGAACGCCGTGGTTGAAACGCCGTGGTTGGAACGCCGTGGTTGGAACGCCGTGGTTGGAACGCCGTGGTTGGACACCCTAATGGGTTACGCACCCAATTCATATGGTTCCGGTACATGTTTTAAATATATATATTTTTAAATCAGAACAAATTCTTATTTACAATGACGGCCTACCCCGGGCCAAACCCAAACCCGGACGATGCTGGGCCAATTGTGTGCCGCCCTATGGGACTCCCAATCACGGCCGGTAGTGATACAGCCTGGAATCGAACCAGGGTCTGTAGTGACTCCTCTAGCACTGAGATGCGGTGCCTTAGACCACTGTGCCACTCGAGAGCCCCATTTCTTAAATGTCCGGTAAATTAAAATACACACACACACCCTAACCCCTGCTCTTTCTCTCTCTTCAGGTTCTTCACTACTCTGGTCCTTCAGGACTTGGTCAATGAGGTTCCTCTGGGTACCGTGGCAACCAAGTACAACTGTAGCCGTGGACAGCTACAGTCTCTTCAGCAGTCTGCCTCCACGTATGCAGGTAAACACACACCGCCCTGCCCAGGTAAACACACACAGCCCTGCCCAGGTAAACACACACAGCCCTGCCCAGGTAAACACACACAGCCCTGCCCAGGTAAACACACACAGTGCTGCCCAGGTAAACACACACAGCCCTGCCCAGGTAAACACACACAGCCCTGCCCAGGTAAACACACACAGCCCTGCCCAGGTAAACACACACCGCCCTGCCCAGGTAAACACACACCGCCCTGCCCAGGTAAACACACACCGCCCTGCCCAGGTAAACACACACAGCCCTGCCCAGGTAAACACACACAGCCCTGCCCAGGTAAACACACACAGCCCTGCCCAGGTAAACACACACAGCCCTGCCCAGGTAAACACACACAGCCCTGCCCAGGTAAACACACACCGCCCTGCCCAGGTAAACACACACCGCCCTGCCCAGGTAAACACACACCGCCCTGCCCAGGTAAACACACACCGCCCTGCCCAGGTAAACACACACCGCCCTGCCCAGGTAAACACACACCGCCCTGCCCAGGTAAACACACACCGCCCTGCCCAGGTAAACACACACCGCCCTGCCCAGGTAAACACACACCGCCCTGCCCAGGTAAACACACACCGCCCTGCCCAGGTAAACACACACCGCCCTGCCCAGGTAAACACACACCGCCCTGCCCAGGTAAACACACACCGCCCTGCCCAGGTAAACACACACCGCCCTGCCCAGGTAAACACACACCGCCCTGCCCAGGTAAACACACACAGCCCTGCCCAGGTAAACACACACAGCCCTGCCCAGGTAAACACACACAGCCCTGCCCAGGTAAACACACACAGCCCTGCCCAGGTAAACACACACAGCCCTGCCCAGGTAAACACACACAGCCCTGCCCAGGTAAACACACACAGCCCTGCACAGGTAAACACACACCGCCCTGCACAGGTAAACACACACCGCCCTGCCCAGGTAAACACACACCGCCCTGCCCAGGTAAACACACACCGCCCTGCCCAGGTAAACACACACCGCCCTGCCCAGGTAAACACACACCGCCCTGCCCAGGTAAACACACACCGCCCTGCCCAGGTAAACACACACCGCCCTGCCCAGGTAAACACACACCGCCCTGCCCAGGTAAACACACACCGCCCTGCCCAGGTAAACACACACCGCCCTGCCCAGGTAAACACACACCGCCCTGCCCAGGTAAACACACACCGCCCTGCCCAGGTAAACACACACCGCCCTGCCCAGGTAAACACACACAGCCCTGCCCAGGTAAACACACACAGCCCTGCCCAGGTAAACACAGTAGTCTTTATCCTCCTCTAGGTAACAGTGTTCTGTTAGTTACTTCTGTCCCCGCATGTCCCAGACCATGCTGTAACCATAGTAACGGTGTGGTTTCCTGTCCCGTAGGCATGGTAACGGTGTTCTGCCGGCGGCTGGGATGGCACAGCTTGGAGTTACTCCTGTCTCAGTACCAGACCAGGCTGAGCTTTGGGGTCCAGAGGGAACTGGTCGACCTGGTCAGGGTCTCACTGCTGAGCGCAACAAGGGCACGAACACTCTACGACCAGGGCCTCGCTACGGTGGCCCAGCTGGCCAGGGCAAAGGTCACTGAGGTGGAGAAGGCCCTACGCAAGGCTGTCCCCTTTAAGAGGTTAGGAGGAGGGAGGAGAGTGTGTTGTAAAGGGCTGGTGGTGATGATGGTGATGATGGTGATGATCTCTTCCTCTCCAGTTCTCGTCGTGCGATGGATGAGACCGAGGGGGAGGCAGCCGAGAGGCGGAGCTTACGGTGTGTCTGGGTCAGTGGGGGGCGGGCTCTAACAGAACACGAGGCAGCCATTGCAATCGTGTCTGAGGCCAGGCTCCTCCTCCAGCAAGACCTCGCCCTATTGGGGGTGACCTGGGACCCAGGGACACTGCCCACGGAAAACGACCATGACTCACCTGAGACACAGCGGGACCGGTCCAAATCCTGGAGAGATGGAGAGAGGAGGTTAAACGAGAAGAGAGAGATGGAAGACGGAGGGAAAGAGGGAAGGAGAGAGGGAGAGAGAAACGTGGTTGAACAGAAAGAGGTAGAGGGGAGAGAGAAGAGTGAGGTAGAGAGGAAAGCTGTAGAGCAGAGAGGGAGAGAGAAGAGTGAGGTAGAGAGGAAAGCGGTAGAGCAGAGGGAGAGAGAGAAGAGTGAGGTAGAGAGGAAAGCGGTAGAGCAGAGAGGGAGAGAGAAGAGTGAGGTAGAGAGGAAAGCGGTAGAGCAGAGAGGGAGAGAGAAGAGTGAGGTAGAGAGGAAAGCGGTAGAGCAGAGAGGGAGAGAGAAGAGTGAGGTAGAGAGGAAAGCGGTAGAGCAGAGGGAGAGAGAGAAGAGTGAGGTAGAGAGGAAAGCGGTAGAGCAGAGAGGGAGAGAGAAGAGTGAGGTAGAGAGGAAAGCGGTAGAGCAGAGAGGGAGAGAGAAGAGTGAGGTAGAGAGGAAAAGGGTAGAGCAGAGAGGGAGAGAGAAGAGTGAGGTAGAGAGGAAAGCGGTAGAGCAGAGAGGGAGAGAGAAGAGTGAGGTAGAGAGGAAAAGGGTAGAGCAGAGAGGGAGAGAGAAGAGTGAGGTAGAGAGGAAAAGGGTAGAGCAGAGAGGGAGAGAGAAGAGTGAGGTAGAGAGGAAAGCGGTAGAGCAGAGAGGGAGAGAGAAGAGTGAGGTAGAGAGGAAAAGGGTAGAGCAGAGAGGGAGAGAGAAGAGTGAGGTAGAGAGGAAAAGGGTAGAACAGATTAACAAGGGTGAGCAGAGAGAGAGGGAAGAGGGAGGAAGCGAGGAAGACCCTAACCTTCCTGTCTGTGACGGGAGAGGTATAAACACCCAGGACTTAGCTGAACTAGTCAGTAGCCCTCATCTCCCTCTCAATCCCTCCATCCACCCCTTCCACTCTCACCCTCCCCGTTTCAGAGCCCCCACCTCCCGAGTGGAGGAACCTCGGGCCAGTGTTTCTGGGGGGACAGTAAAGAGGGACGGACTGGGCGTGGCAGGGAGATCTCCTGCACAGGCATGTAGAGGACAGCCGTCCACAGCTCTGAGGAAAGTACTGCGCTCTATACACTCAAAGAGGAGAGAGAGGGAGGAGGAGAGGGGGGAGGAGGAGAAGAGGGAGGAGGAGAAGAGGGAGGAGGAGAAGAGGGAGGAGGAGAAGAGGGAGGAGGAGAGGAGGGAGGAGAGAGAGAAGGAGAGGAGGGAGGAGGAGGAGAGAGAGAAGGAGGAGGAGGAGAGGGAGGAGGAGAAGAGGGAGGAGGAGAGGAGGGAGAGGGAGGAGAGGGGAGAGAGAGAGAAGATGGGAGAGAGGGAGAAGAAGAGCGTAGAGAAAAGAGAGAGTGAGGAGAGGAGGAGAGGAACATCGTTTAAACTTCCTCCTGAAACCCTACCAGTCCCTGCCCCGATCTCGGTTTCAACCCCAAAGTCAGCACCCGTCCTCCAGAGCAAGGCACCACCAGAGGTCCCTGTACCCCCTCCTCCCTGCCTCCTCTCCCCTGTCCCTCCCCTCTTCCTCTCCTCTGCCCTCTCTTTTGTAGTCAAACACCGGAGGGTGGAAGAGGAGGATCAGTGTGGGTCTCCAGAACTCTATGAGGAGGAGGGAAGGTTTGGGGATAGTTTAGAGTTGGACACTCAGACTGAGAGAATGATTCTACTACAAGACCAGAGAGAGGAGGGGAGGGAGAGAGAGGCAGCTAACTCACAGCATGAGAGAGGGAACAGGGAGAAGGGTGGAGAGGAGGAGAGGGGGAACAGGGAGAAGGGTGGAGAGGAGGAGAGAGGGAGGAGGGAGAAGGGTGGAGAGGAGGAGAGAGGGAGGAGGGAGAAGGGTGGAGAGGAGGAGAGAGGGAGGAGGGAGAAGGGTGGAGAGGAGAAGAGAGGGAGGAGGGAGAAGGGTGGAGAGGAGGAGAGGGGGAACAGGGAGAAGGGTGGAGAGGAGGAGAGAGGGAGGAGGGAGAAGGGTGGAGAGGAGGAGAGGGGGAACAGGGAGAAGGGTGGAGAGGAGGAGAGAGGGAGGAGGGAGAAGGATGGAGAGGAGAAGAGAGGGAGGAGGGAGAAGGGTGGAGAGGAGGAGAGAGGGAGGAGGGAGAAGGATGGAGAGGAGAAGAGGGGGAACAGGGAGAAGGGTGGAGAGGAGGAGAGAGGGAGGAGGGAGAAGGATGGAGAGGAGAAGAGAGGGAACAGGGAGAAGGGTGGAGAGGAGAAGAGAGGGAGGAGGGAGAAGGATGGAGAGGAGGAGAGAGGGAGGAGGGAGAAGGGTGGAGAGGAGAAATCCACCGACGTTAACCCACCGAACCCCTCACCAGTCAACAGTATCCATGGCAAACCCCATACCCATGGTTCCCATGACGACGTTACGCCCAGATACATCTCTCTGACTGACAGCCAGATGGAACAGATCCTCGACGACCAGGTACACACACACACACACACACACACACACACACACACACACACACACACACACACACACACACACACCACATTGATGGTGGTGATGGTGGTATTGATGGTGGTGGTGATGATGATGGTGGTGATGATGATGATGATGGTGGTGGTGGTGATGATGATGGTGGTGGTGATGATGGTGGGGGTTGCAGTGGTGGTGATGATGATGAGGGTGGTGGTGATGATGGTGGTGGTGGTGGTGATGGTGGTGATGGTGATGGTGGTGGTGATGATGGTGGTGATGGTAGTAATGGTGGTGGTGATGATGATGGTGATGGTGGGGGTTGCAGTGGTGGTGATGATGATGAGGGTGGTGGTGATGATGATGATGGTGGTGGTGATGATGGTGGTGGTGGTGGTGGTGGTGATGATGGTGGTGGTGGTGATGATGATGGTGGTGATGATGATGGTGGTGATGATGGTGGTGGTGGTGATGATGATGGTGGTGATGGTAATGGTGGTGATGATGGTGGTGGTTGTAGTGATGGTGATGATGTTGATGGTAATGATGGTGGTGTACTCTTCCTCCCCAGATCTTGGCAGGCGATAATGATGACGATGATGAACCCTTCCCACCCCCTAGCGCACACCGCTCCTCAGTGACCAATGAGAAAAGTCTAAACGGCAGTAGCAGCTTCCTATTCGACAGCCTGTACGACAGCTCCTTATTGGCTGGGCTTAGCCACGACTCTCACCAATCAGAGGAAGAGAAGGAGGAGGGGCCTGTTGTCATGGAGACCAGTCTCCTGTCCAACCAGCAGCGGCAACGCAGCGGGCTCATAGCCAATCAGGAGGCAGAGGAACAGGAGGCTGTCCAATGGGGCGAGTCGTCCTTCAACCTATCAGAGTGGGGCGACTCTCTGCTGGTTGGAGAGCACTTCCTGGAGAGGCGGAGCCTGCTGAGACACACGGAGGGACTGCAACACGAACAAGACTGTGGTCAGACAGACAGACCCCAACCTGAACATGGGGAAACAGAGCAACAAGGACCTCAACCCAACCACAGCATGGGTCAGACAGACGATCACGGTCGGAAAAACACACATGACCAGTGTTTGACGGAGCGACAGCAACACAATCACGGCGGTCTGTTAGATGAACCCAAAGACAACCATAACCCTAACCAGACAGACAGACTGACACAGAACACTGGTGGAGAGGAGGTGGAACCTTCCTGGTCAGAGAGACGGGGAGAGGGGGGAGAGAGAAGAAGAGAGAAGAGGAGCGATGTAGTGGGAGAGGAAAGGGGAGAAAAGGGAGGGATTGAGAAGGAGAGAGATGGAGGGATTGAGAAGGAGAGAGATGGAGGGAGAGGTGTTGCAGTGTGTGACAGCAGGCTTTTTAAAAGACCTGCATCACGGAGAGATGGAGGGAGAGAGGAAAACAGAAAGAGAGAGAGAGAGGAGGAGAGAGAGAAGAGGAGAGAGTCTGAACCCTCCCTCCACTGCAGCCCTGGTCTCCAGGACATCTTTGATCGTTGGCCTAGTATGTCTGACCAGCCCTCCCAACACCCTCTCCTGCCACCAGCTCACACACTCACACACACAGCTGTTGACAACACAGAGGACAGTTTCACTGGTCTGACTGGTCTAACAGCACTGGTACGTGCTGAGGAGGACAGAGAGACAGAGGACAGTTTGACTGGTCTGACTGGTCTAACAGCACTGGTACGTGCTGAGGAGGACAGAGAGACAGAGGACAGTTTGACTGGTCTGACTGGTCTAACAGCACTGGTACGTGCTGAGGAGGACAGAGAGACAGAGGACAGTTTGACTGGTCTGACTGGTCTAACAGCACTGGTACGTGCTGAGGAGGACAGAGAGACAGAGAGACCAGCTAGCAGCCACACAGAGATGGGAGAGACCAGTGTGAGATGGGGGGAGACGAGGGAACCCCTGAGGGAGAAAGATGGGGAGAGACGAGGGGAGACGGGAGAGAACAACGTGAGATGGGGGGAGACAGGGGGACAACTTGGGGAGAGAGACGAGGGGAGACGGGAGAGAACAACGTGAGATGGGGGGAGACAGGGGGACAACTGGGGGAGAGACGAGGGGAGATGGGAGAGAACAACGTGAGATGGGGGGAGACAGGGGGACAACTGGGGGAGAGAGAAGAGGGGGAGAGACGAGGGGAGACGGGAGAGAACAACGTGAGATGGGGGGAGACAGGGGGACAACAGGGGGAGAGACGAGGGGAGATGGGAGAGAACAACGTGAGATGGGGGGAGACAGGGGGACAACTTGGGGAGAAAGAGGGGGAGACGGGAGAGAACAACGTGAGATGGGGGGAGACAGGGGGACAACTGGGGGAGAGAGAAGAGGGGAGATCAGGTGAGGCTCATGGGGACCTCATTCCCCCAACTCCAGAAACCGTCAAACTGACCACCTCCTCTGTCCAATCACCTCACACCATGAGGACTATCAACCAATCACCTCACACCATGAGGACTATCAACCAATCACCTCACACCATAAGGACTATCAACCAATCACCTCACACCACGAGGACTATCCACCATTCACCTCTCACCACCAGACCTCTCAACCAACCAACTCTTATTTCCCATCCTCTCAACCAATCAACCCCCACCCCTCGACCTATCCACCAATCAGCTCACTCCACCCGCCTCCCTGATCAACCAGCAGTCTCTGTTGGTCCCCAGTCCCTGAAACCAGATCCCAAAACGCACACACACTCTCACTCAGCCCCCAAAACAGACCCTAAACCTCCCCCTCCCCCCAAAACAGACACCAAACCTCCCCCCAAAACAGACCCTAAACCTCCCCCCAAAACAGACACCAAACCTCCCCCCAAAACAGACCCCAAACCTCCCCCCAAAACAGACCCCAAACCTCCCCCCAAAACAGACCCTAAACCTCCCCCCAAAACAGACCCTAAACCTCCCCCCAAAACAGACACCAAACCTCCCCCCAAAACAGACCCTAAACCTCCCCCCAAAACAGACACCAAACCTCCCCCCAAAACAGACACCAAACCTCCCCCCAAAACAGACACCAAACCTCCCCCCAAAACAGACCCTAAACCTCCCCCCAAAACAGACACCAAACCTCCCCCCAAAACAGACCCTAAACCTCCCCCTCAACCCAAAACGTTGCTAGACTCTCCTCCTGTCCCCTCCTCCCCCCATCTCTGACTGACGAGGGCTT
>NC_092109.1:47945707-47953207 GCF_045679555.1 Salvelinus alpinus
CGCTGCACCACCAGGGAGCCCTCTAGTGTTGAGATGCAGTCCCTTAGACCGCTGCACCACCAGGGAGCCCTCTAGCGTTGAGATGCAGTCCCTTAGACCGCTGCACCACCAGGGAGCCCTCTAGTGTTGAGATGCAGTCCCTTAGACCGCTGCACCACCAGGGAGCCCTCTAGCGTTGAGATGCAGTCCCTTAGACCGCTGCACCACCAGGGAGCCCTCTATCTTTGAGATGCAGTCCCTTAGACCGCTGCACCACTCGGGAGCCCTCTATCTTTGAGATGCAGTCCCTTAGACCGCTGCACCACCAGGGAGCCCTCTAGTGTTGAGATGCAGTCCCTTAGACCGCTGCACCACTCGGGAGCCCTCTATCTTTGAGATGCAGTCCCTTAGACCGCTGCACCACCAGGGAGCCCTCTATCTTTGAGATGCAGTCCCTTAGACCGCTGCACCACCAGGGAGCCCTCTAGCGTTGAGATGCAGTCCCTTAGACCGCTGCACCACCAGGGAGCCCTCTAGTGTTGAGATGCAGTCCCTTAGACCGCTGCACCACCAGGGAGCCGACTTATGTGGAACTTATTATGTGACTTATTAAGCAGCAAATGTGTACTCCTTAACGTATTTAGGCTTGCCATAACAAAGAGGTGGAATACTTATTGACTCATGACATTTCAGCTTTTCATTTTTTATTAAACTTGTAAAAATTTCAAAAAACATCATTCCACTTTGACATAATGGGGAAAGTGTGGTGGCAAGTGACAAAAAAACACCAACACCAACACCATCCTGACACCAACACTGTCCTGACACCAACACCATCCTGACACCAGCCACAACACCACCCTGACACCAACACCATCCTGACACCAACACCATCCTGACACCAACACCATCCTGACACCAACACCATCCTGACACCAACACCATCCTGACACCAACACCATCATGACACCAACACCATCCTGACACCAACACCATCCTGACACCAACACCATCCTGACACAAACACCATCCTGACACCAACACCATCCTGACACCAACACCATCCTGACACCAACACCATCCTGACACCAACACCATCATGACACCAACACCATCCTGACACCAACACCATCCTGACACCAACACCATCATGACACCAACACCATCATGACACCAACACCATCCTGACACCAGCCACAACACCACCCTGACACCAACACCATCCTGACACCAACACCATCCTGACACCAACACCATCCTGACACCAACACCATCATGACACCAACACCATCATGACACCAACACCGTCCTGACACCAGCCACAACACCACCCTGACACCAACACCATCCTGACACCAACACCATCCTGACACCAACACCATCCTGACACCAACACCATCATGACACCAACACCATCCTGACACCAACACCATCCTGACACCAACACCATCCTGACACCAACACCATCCTGACACCAACACCATCATGACACCAACACCATCCTGACACCAACACCATCCTGACACCAACACCATCCTGACACCAACACCATCATGACACCAACACCATCCTGACACCAACACCATCATGACACCAACACCATCATGACACCAACACCATCCTGACACCAACACCATCCTGACACCAACACCATCCTGACACCAACACCATCATGACACCAACACCATCCTGACACCAACACCATCCTGACACCAACACCATCATGACACCAACACCATCATGACACCAACACCATCATGACACCAACACCATCCTGACACCAACACCATCCTGACACCAGCCACAACACCAACCTGACACCAACACCATCCTGACACCAACACCATCATGACACCAACACCATCCTGACACCAACACCATCATGACACCAACACCATCCTGACACCAACACCAGCCTGACACCAACACCATCCTGACACCAACACCATCCTGACACCAACACCGTCCTGACACCAGCCACAACACCACCCTGACACCAACACCATCCTGACACCAACACCATCCTGACACCAACACCGTCCTGACACCACCATCCTGACACCAACACCGTCCTGACACCAACACCGTCCTGACACCACCATCCTGACACCAACACCGTCCTGACACCAGCCACAACACCATCCTGACACCAACACCATCCTGACACCAACACCATCCTGACACCAACACCAGCCTGACACCAACACCAGCCTGACACCAACACCTTCATTGTCTGGTAAGTGTTGCTACAACATATTACAACACTGCACTCATCTCACACACACAGACAGACACTACCTGACGGTGAGATGCATGCGTGTGGACAGCAGGCTTTGCAGGTGTGTGTGGAGTCTGAGCGCGTGTGTGTGTGAGAGGGCGCGTGTGTGTGAGCGATAGGTGAGTCTGTAACAGTAGCTGGTGTGTGTTACGTCAGGGTGTGTGTCGGTCTGTGTGTTGGGTGTGTAGGTGTCTATGAGCGTAACATTCTCCACCGTCTCTCTACTGGCCTCTCTGACCAGAGCATGAAACGCTGCCTCCTGCCAGTCTGGCCCCGCCCAGAAGCTGATGTCATAAACAAAGCTCTGTGGAAACAGGGAGAAGGGATGGAACGGTTGCTCTGGCAATGGGCGGGGCAGGAAGTGGTTGAGGAAGCGGGGGTCAGGTGACCAGAGCAGGCGCCAGTCAGGTACGGAGTAGACCAGTGACGCCAGGAGGTCAAGGTTCAGACACACACTGACGCCATCGGTGAGGTCATCAGCCCACAGCCGGCCTAGCCGTCCCATTGGCTCGGCCGCCAGCCACAGAGACCCCTCCTCCTCAGCCAGGGAAAGCCCGTAGGGGGTCAGCAGACGCTCCAGACTCCGCCCCAGGTCAGGGATTGACTGAGAGGCTTTGGGCCACGTTCCCCAGAGGAGGAGCTGGTGGAAGGCAGGTGGGGACCAGGGACTGATGTGAACTCTCTGAAAGACTAGGCCGCTCACACCATGCAGAACCTCCTCTCTCTCTCTGTGTTCTCGCTGCTCTCTCAGGATCTCCATCTGAGGCAGTAGAGAAGGACGCAGCACGTATCCCCCAACACCTACACACTCCTCTCCCTCACCTACACACTCCTCTCCCTCACCTACACACTCCTCTCCCTCACCTACACACTCCTCTCCCTCACCTACACACTCCTCTCCCTCACCTACACACTCCTCTCCCTCACCTACACACTCCTCTCCCTCACCTACACACTCCTCTCCCTCACCTACACACTCCTCTCCCTCACCTACACACTCCTCTCCCTCACCTACACACTCCTCTCCCTCACCTACACACTCCTCTCCCTCACCTACACACTCCTCTCCCTCACCTACACACTCCTCTCCCTCACCTACACACTCCTCTCCCTCACCTACACACTCCTCTCCCTCACCTACACACTCCTTCCCACGGCTGCTACAGTCTCTCTCCCGTCCCTCATCCTCTGGGTTGTAGGTTATGTGTGTGTCTGCCAGTAAGTCCACTACAGTGTCTATGTGTTCGTGATCACCCGAGGGTGTGTGTGTGGTGGTGTGTGTGTGGGCGGGGTGTAGCCAGTAGCAATGTGTGTGTGTGTCTTGTAGCTCAGGGCAACAGGCATTTAGTCTCTGGGGGGAGGAGTGTATGAGCAGGGGGAGGGGCTCCGTAACCATGGAGACAGGCCGCTCCCTCTCCAGGGCCTGAACCAGAAAGTCCTGAACCAACCTGACGGGATGATTAAAACTAGAGAGAAAACCCCTGTAGAGAGAGAGAGAGAGAGAGAGTTACAACACTGTATAAAGACATAAGTACATTTGAAATGTCTTTATTCTTTTGGAACTTGTGTGGGTGTACTGTTTAATGTTCACTTATTATTATTTCACTTTTGTTCATCCATTTCACTTGCTTTGGCAATATAAACATATGTTTCCCATGCCAATAAAGCCCCTTAAAGTGAATTGAAAGAGAGAGAGAGAGGAAGGAGAATAAGGAGAGAGGGGGGATAAGGTGGGAGAGAGAGTGAGGGGGAATTAGGAGAGAGTGATGGATAAGGAGAGAGCGAGAGAGAGAGAGAGAGAGTGAGAGAGAGAGAAAGAGAGAGAGATAGAGAAAGAGAGAGTGAGTGAGGGATAAGAGAGAGAGAGTCAGGGGGGATAAGAGAGAGAGAGTGAGGGGGATAAGGAGAGAGAGAGAGTGTGTGAGGGATAAGGAGAGAGAGAGTGAGGGGGGATAAGGAGAGAGAGAGTGAGTGGGATAAGGAGAGAGAGTGAGGGGGGATAAGGAGAGAGAGAGTGAGGGGGATAAGGAGAGAGAGTGAGGGGGGATAAGGAGAGAGAGAGTGAGGGGGATAAGGAGAGAGAGAGTGAGGGGGATAAGGAGAGAGAGTGAGGGGGGATAAGGAGAGAGAGTGAGGGGGAATAAGGAGAGAGCGTGAGGGGGGATAAGGAGAGAGAGTGAGGGGGGATAAGGAGAGAGAGTGAGGGGGGGTAAGGAGAGAGCGTGAGGGGGGATAAGGAGAGAGAGTGAGGGGGGATAAGGAGAGAGAGTGAGGGGGGGATAAGGAGAGAGAGAGTGAGGGGGGATAAGGAGAGAGAGAGTGAGGGGGGATAAGGAGAGAGAGAGTGAGGGGGATAAGGAGAGAGAGTGAGGGGGGATAAGGAGAGAGAGAGTGAGGGGGGAAAAGGAGAGAGAGTGAGGGGGAATAAGGAGAGAGAGTGAGGGGGGGATAAGAGAGAGAGTGAGGGGGGATAAGGAGAGAGAGTGAGGGGGGGATAAGAGAGAGAGTGAGGGGGGATAAGGAGAGAGAGTGAGGGGGAATAAGGAGAGAGCGTGAGGGGGGATAAGAGAGAGAGTCAGGGGGAATAAGGAGAGAGAGTGAGGGGGGATAAGGAGAGAGCGTGAGGGGGGATAAGGAGAGAGAGTGAGGGGGGGATAAGAGAGAGAGTGAGGGGGGATAAGGAGAGAGAGTGAGGGGGAATAAGGAGAGAGCGTGAGGGGGGATAAGAGAGAGAGTCAGGGGGGATAAGGAGAGAGAGAGTGAGGGGGGATTGGGAGAGAGAGTGAGGGGGAATAAGGAGAGAGAGTGAGGGTGTGTGTGTGTGTGTGTGTGTGTACCTGTGTATGTAATGTGATAGTTCAGCAGGTATGTGGTAGGTCAGTGTGTGTGTGTGTGTGTGTGTGTGTGTGTACCTGTGTATGTAATTTGATAGTTCAGCAGGTATGTGGTAGGTCAGTGTGTGTGTGTGTGTGTGTGTGTGTGTGTGTGTGTGTGTGTGTGTGTGTGTGTGTGTGTGTGTGTGTGTGTGTGTGTGTGTGTGTGTACCTGTGTATGTAATGTGATAGTTCAGCAGGTATGTGGTAGGTCAGTGTGTGTGTGTGTGTGTGTGTGTGTGTGTGTGTGTGTGTGTGTGTGTGTGTGTGTGTGTGTGTGTGTGTGTGTGTGTGTGTGTGTGTGTGTGTGTGTGTGTGTGTGTGTGTGTGTGTGTGTACCTGTGTATGTAATGTGATAGTTCAGCAGGTATGTGGTAGGTCAGTGGTTGTCCTCCCAGAATGTGCTGCTCCATGTCCTTCCTCTGGGGGGCGCTGCAGGCCACACTGCGACTGAAGACATGAGTCACGCCCTGCTCTGCATGGAAACACTTATCCTGGCTCCTGACAACACACACAAACACACAGTCAACCCTTCCTCTGGGGTACAAACACACAGTCAACCCTTCCTCTGGGGTACAAACACACAGTCAACCCTTCCTCTGGGATACAAACACACAGTCAACCCTTCCTCTGGGGTACAAACACACAGTCAACCCTTCCTCTGGGATACAAACACACAGTCAACCCTTCCTCTGGGGTATAAACACACAGTCAACCCTTCCTCTGGGATACAAACACACAGTCAACCCTTCCTCTGGGGTACAAACACACAGTCAACCCTTCCTCTGGGGTACAAACACACAGTCAACCCTTCCTCTGGGGTACAAACACACAGTCAACCCTTCCTCTGGGGTACAAACACACAGTCAACCCTTCCTCTGGGGTACAAACACACAGTCAACCCTTCCTCTGGGGTACAAACACACAGTCAACCCTTCCTCTGGGGTACAAACACACAGTCAACCCTTCCTCTGGGGTACAAACACACAGTCCACCCTTCCTCTGGGGTACAAACACACAGTCAACCCTTCCTCTGGGGTACAAACACACAGTCCACCCTTCCTCTGGGGTACAAACACACAGTCAACCCTTCCTCTGGGGTACAAACACACAGTCAACCCTTCCTCTGGGGTACAAACACACAGTCAACCCTTCCTCTGGGGTACAAACACACAGTCAACCCTTCCTCTGGGGTGCATTCACCTCAGTTCAACAAAACCCTAGGTATCTGCTCTGTGGGTATCTGCTCTGTGGGTATCTGTTCTGTGGGTATCTGCTCTGTGGGTATCTGTTCTGTGGGTATCTGCTCTGTGGGCTTTTAGGCTGGGTATCCGTTCTGTGGGCTTTTAGGCTGGGTATCTACTCTGTGGGTATCTGCTCTGTGGGCTTTTAGGCTGGGTATCTGCTCTGTGGGTATCTGCTCTGTGGGTATCTGTTCTGTGGGTATCTGCTCTGTGGGCTTTTAGGCTGGGTATCTGTTCTGTGGGCTTTTAGGCTGGGTATCTGCTTTAGACTTTTAGGCTGGGTATCTGCTCTGTGGGTATCTGTTCTGTGGGCTTTTAGGCTGGGTATCTACTCTGTGGGTATCTGCTCTGTGAGCTTTTAGGCTGGGTATCTGTTCTGTGGGCTTTTAGGCTGGGTATCTACTCTGTGGGTATCTGCTCTGTGGGCTTTTAGGTTGGGTATCTGTTCTGTGCGCTTTTAGGCTGGGTATCTGCTCTGTAGGTATCTGCTCTGTGAGATTTTAGGCTGGGTATCTGCTCTGTACGCTTTTAGGCTGGGTATCTGCTCTGTACGCTTTTAGGCTGGGTATCTGCTCTGTACGCTTTTAGGCTGGGTATCTGCTCTGTGGACTTTTGGGCTAGGTATCTGCTCTGTGAGCCTTTAGGCCGAGTATCTGCTGTGTGGGCTTTTAGGCCCGGTATCTGCTCTGTGGGCTTTTAGGCCCGGTATCTGCTCTGTGTGCTTTTAGGCCCGGTATCTGCTCTGTGGGTATCTGCTCTGTGGGCTTTTAGGCCCGGTATCTGCTCTGTGGGTATCTGCTCTGCGGGCTTTTAGGCCGGGTATCTGCTCTGTGGGCTTTTAGGCCCGGTATCTGCTCTGTGAGTATCTGCTCTTTGAACTTTTAGGCCGGGTATCTGCTCTGTGGGCTTTTAGGCCGGGTATCTGCTCTGTGGGCTCTTAGGCCCGGTATCTGCTCTGTGAGTATCTACTCTTTGAACTTTTAGGCTGGGTATCTGCTCTGTGGGTATCTGCTCTGTGAGCTTTTAGGCCGGGTATCTGCTCTGTGAGCTTTTAGGCCGGGTATCTGTTCTGTGCGCTTTTAGGCTGGGTATCTGCTCTGTGGGTATCTGCTCTGTGCACTTTTAG
>NC_092109.1:47958207-48019685 GCF_045679555.1 Salvelinus alpinus
AGACTCTTAACCACTAGGCTACCTGCCACTCCTATAATATATAGTGTCTTATAGTCAGACTCTTAACCACTAGACTACCTGCCACTCCTATAATATATAGTGACTTATAGTCAGACTCTTAACCACTAGACTACCTGCCACCCCTATAATATATAGTGTCTTATAGTCAGACTCTTAACCACTAGACTACCTGCCACTCCTATAATATATAGTGTCTTATAGTCAGACTCTTAACCACTAGACTACCTGCCACTCCTATAATATATAGTGACTTATAGTCAGACTCTTAACCACTAGACTACCTGCCACCCCTATAATATATAGTGTCTTATAGTCAGACTCTTAACCACTAGACTACCTGCCACTCCTATAATATATAGTGACTTACAGTCAGACTCTTAACCACTAGACTACCTGCCACCCCTATAATATATAGTGACTTATAGTCAGACTCTTAACCACTAGACTACCTGCCACCCCTATAATATATAGTGACTTATAGTCAGACTCTTAACCACTAGACTACCTGCCACCCCTATAATATATAGTGTCTTATAGTCAGACTCTTAACCACTAGACTACCTGCCACCCCTATAATATATAGTGACTTATAGTCAGACTCTTAACCACTAGACTACCTGCCACCCCTATAATATATAGTGACTTATAGTCAGACTCTTAACCACTAGACTACCTGCCACCCCTATAATATATAGTGTCTTATAGTCAGACTCTTAACCACTAGACTACCTGCCACTCCTATAATATATAGTGACTTATAGTCAGACTCTTAACCACTAGGCTACCTGCCACTCCTATAATATATAGTGACTTATAGTCAGACTCTTAACCACTAGACTACCTGCCACCCCTATAATATATAGTGACTTATAGTCAGACTCTTAACCACTAGACTACCTGCCACTCCTATAATATATAGTGACTTATAGTCAGACTCTTAACCACTAGACTACCTGCCACCCCTATAATATATAGTGACTTATAGTCAGACTCTTAACCACTAGACTACCTGCCACCCCTATAATATATAGTGTCTTATAGTCAGACTCTTAACCACTAGACTACCTGCCACCCCTATAATATATAGTGACTTATAGTCAGACTCTTAACCACTAGACTACCTGCCACCCCTATAATATATAGTGTCTTATAGTCAGACTCTTAACCACTAGACTACCTGCCACCCCTATAATATATAGTGTCTTATAGTCAGACTCTTAACCACTAGACTACCTGCCACCCCTATAATATATAGTGTCTTATAGTCAGACTCTTAACCACTAGACTACCTGCCACCCCTATAATATATAGTGACTTATAGTCAGACTCTTAACCACTAGGCTACCTGCCACCCCTATAATATATAGTGACTTATAGTCAGACTCTTAACCACTAGACTACCTGCCACCCCTATAATATATAGTGATTTATAGTCAGACTCTTAACCACTAGACTACCTGCCACCCCTATAATATATAGTGTCTTATAGTCAGACTCTTAACCACTAGACTACCTGCCACCCCTATAATATATAGTGATTTATAGTCAGACTCTTAACCACTAGACTACCTGCCACTCCTATAATATATAGTGTCTTATAGTCAGACTCTTAACCACTAGACTACCTGCCACCCCTATAATATATAGTGATTTATAGTCAGACTCTTAACAACTAGACTACCTGCCACCCCTATAATATATAGTGTCTTATAGTCAGACTCTTAACCACTAGACTACCTGCCACCCCTATAATATATAGTGACTTATAGTCAGACTCTTAACCACTAGACTACCTGCCACCCCTATAATATATAGTGACTTATAGTCAGACTCTTAACCACTAGACTACCTGCCACCCCTATAATATATAGTGACTTATAGTCAGACTCTGAACCACTAGACTACCTGCCACCCCTATAATATATAGTGTCTTATAGTCAGACTCTGAACCACTAGACTACCTGCCACCCCTATAATATATAGTGACTTATAGTCAGACTCTTAACCACTAGACTACCTGCCACCCCTATAATATATAGTGACTTATAGTCAGACTCTTAACCACTAGACTACCTGCCACTCCTATAATATATAGTGACTTATAGTCAGACTCTTAACCACTAGACTACCTGCCACCCCTATAATATATAGTGACTTATAGTCAGACTCTTAACCACTAGGCTACCTGCCACTCCTATAATATATAGTGTCTTATAGTCAGACTCTTAACCACTAGGCTACCTGCCACCCCTATAATATATAGTGACTTATAGTCAGACTCTTAACCACTAGACTACCTGCCACCCCTATAATATATAGTGACTTATAGTCAGACTCTTAACCACTAGACTACCTGCCACCCCTATAATATATAGTGACTTATAGTCAGACTCTTAACCACTAGGCTACCTGCCACCCCTATAATATATAGTGACTTATAGTCAGACTCTTAACCACTAGACTACCTGCCACCCCTATAATATATAGTGACTTATAGTCAGACTCTTAACCACTAGGCTACCTGCCACTCCTATAATATATAGTGACGTATAGTCAGACTCTTAACCACTAGACTACCTGCCACCCCTATAATATATAGTGACTTATAGTCAGACTCTTAACCACTAGGCTACCTGCCACTCCTATAATATATAGTGACTTATAGTCAGACTCTTAACCACTAGACTACCTGCCACCCCTATAATATATAGTGACTTATAGTCAGACTCTTAACCACTAGGCTACCTGCCACTCCTATAATATATAGTGACTTATAGTCAGACTCTTAACCACTAGACTACCTGCCACCCCTATAATATATAGTGACTTATAGTCAGACTCTTAACCACTAGACTACCTGCCACCCCTATAATATATAGTGACTTATAGTCAGACTCTTAACCACTAGACTACCTGTCACCCCTATAATATATAGTGTCTTATAGTCAGACTCTTAACCACTAGACTACCTGCCACCCCTATAATATATAGTGACTTATAGTCAGACTCTTAACCACTAGACTACCTGCCACCCGTATAATATATAGTGATTTATAGTCAGACTCTTAACCACTAGACTACCTGCCACCCCTATAATATATAGTGTCTTATAGTCAGACTCTGAACCACTAGACTACCTGCCACTCCTATAATATATAGTGTCTTATAGTCAGACTCTGAACCACTAGACTACCTGCCACCCCTATAATATATAGTGTCTTATAGTCAGACTCTTAACCACTAGACTACCTGCCACCCCTATAATATATAGTGACTTATAGTCAGACTCTTAACCACTAGACTACCTGCCACCCCTATAATATATAGTGTCTTATAGTCAGACTCTGAACCACTAGACTACCTGCCACTCCTATAATATATAGTGTCTTATAGTCAGACTCTGAACCACTAGACTACCTGCCACCCCTATAATATATAGTGTCTTATAGTCAGACTCTTAACCACTAGACTACCTGCCACCCCTATAATATATAGTGTCTTATAGTCAGACTCTTAACCACTAGACTACCTGCCACTCCTATAATATATAGTGATTTATAGTCAGACTCTGAACCACTAGACTACCTGCCACCCCTATAATATATAGTGACTTATAGTCAGACTCTTAACCACTAGACTACCTGCCACCCCTATAATATATAGTGATTTATAGTCAGACTCTTAACCACTAGACTACCTGCCACCCCTATAATATATAGTGTCTTATAGTCAGACTCTGAACCACTAGACTACCTGCCACCCCTATAATATATAGTGTCTTATAGTCAGACTCTTAACCACTAGACTACCTGCCACCCCTATAATATATAGTGACTTATAGTCAGACTCTTAACCACTAGACTACCTGCCACCCCTATAATATATAGTGTCTTATAGTCAGACTCTTAACCACTAGACTACCTGCCACTCCTATAATATATAGTGATTTATAGTCAGACTCTTAACCACTAGACTACCTGCCAACCCTATAATATATAGTGACTTATAGTCAGACTCTTAACCACTAGACTACCTGCCACCCCTATAATATATAGTGTCTTATAGTCAGACTCTTAACCACTAGACTACCTGCCACCCCTATAATATATAGTGTCTTATAGTCAGACTCTTAACCACTAGACTACCTGCCACCCCTATAATATATAGTGACTTATAGTCAGACTCTTAACCACTAGACTACCTGCCACCCCTATAATATATAGTGACTTATAGTCAGACTCTTAACCACTAGACTACCTGCCACCCCTATAATATATAGTGACTTATAGTCAGACTCTTAACCACTAGACTACCTGCCACCCCTATAAGATATAGTGTCTTATAGTCAGACTCTTAACCACTAGACTACCTGCCACTCCTATAATATATAGTGATTTATAGTCAGACTCTTAACCACTAGACTACCTGCCACCCCTATAATATATAGTGACTTATAGTCAGACTCTTAACCACTAGACTACCTGCCACCCGTATAATATATAGTGATTTATAGTCAGACTCTTAACCACTAGACTACCTGCCACCCCTATAATATATAGTGTCTTATAGTCAGACTCTGAACCACTAGACTACCTGCCACTCCTATAATATATAGTGTCTTATAGTCAGACTCTGAACCACTAGACTACCTGCCACCCCTATAATATATAGTGTCTTATAGTCAGACTCTTAACCACTAGACTACCTGCCACCCCTATAATATATAGTGACTTATAGTCAGACTCTTAACCACTAGACTACCTGCCACCCCTATAATATATAGTGTCTTATAGTCAGACTCTGAACCACTAGACTACCTGCCACTCCTATAATATATAGTGTCTTATAGTCAGACTCTGAACCACTAGACTACCTGCCACCCCTATAATATATAGTGTCTTATAGTCAGACTCTTAACCACTAGACTACCTGCCACCCCTATAATATATAGTGTCTTATAGTCAGACTCTTAACCACTAGACTACCTGCCACTCCTATAATATATAGTGATTTATAGTCAGACTCTGAACCACTAGACTACCTGCCACCCCTATAATATATAGTGACTTATAGTCAGACTCTTAACCACTAGACTACCTGCCACCCCTATAATATATAGTGATTTATAGTCAGACTCTTAACCACTAGACTACCTGCCACCCCTATAATATATAGTGTCTTATAGTCAGACTCTGAACCACTAGACTACCTGCCACCCCTATAATATATAGTGTCTTATAGTCAGACTCTTAACCACTAGACTACCTGCCACCCCTATAATATATAGTGACTTATAGTCAGACTCTTAACCACTAGACTACCTGCCACCCCTATAATATATAGTGTCTTATAGTCAGACTCTTAACCACTAGACTACCTGCCACTCCTATAATATATAGTGACTTATAGTCAGACTCTGAACCACTAGACTACCTGCCACCCCTATAATATATAGTGTCTTATAGTCAGACTCTTAACCACTAGACTACCTGCCACCCCTATAATATATAGTGACTTATAGTCAGACTCTTAACCACTAGACTACCTGCCACCCCTATAATATATAGTGTCTTATAGTCAGACTCTTAACCACTAGACTACCTGCCACTCCTATAATATATAGTGATTTATAGTCAGACTCTTAACCACTAGACTACCTGCCAACCCTATAATATATAGTGACTTATAGTCAGACTCTTAACCACTAGACTACCTGCCACCCCTATAATATATAGTGTCTTATAGTCAGACTCTTAACCACTAGACTACCTGCCACCCCTATAATATATAGTGTCTTATAGTCAGACTCTTAACCACTAGACTACCTGCCACCCCTATAATATATAGTGATTTATAGTCAGACTCTTAACCACTAGACTACCTGCCACCCCTATAATATATAGTGACTTATAGTCAGACTCTTAACCACTAGACTACCTGCCACCCCTATAATATATAGTGACTTATAGTCAGACTCTTAACCACTAGACTACCTGCCACCCCTATAATATATAGTGATTTATAGTCAGACTCTTAACCACTAGACTACCTGCCACCCCTATAATATATAGTGTCTTATAGTCAGACTCTTAACCACTAGACTACCTGCCACCCCTATAATATATAGTGTCTTATAGTCAGACTCTTAACCACTAGACTACCTGCCACCCCTATAATATATAGTGTCTTATAGTCAGACTCTTAACCACTAGACTACCTGCCACCCCTATAATATATAGTGACTTATAGTCAGACTCTTAACCACTAGACTACCTGCCACCCCTATAATATATAGTGACTTATAGTCAGACTCTTAACCACTAGACTACCTGCCACCCCTATAATATATAGTGACTTATAGTCAGACTCTTAACCACTAGACTACCTGCCACCCCTATAAGATATAGTGTCTTATAGTCAGACTCTTAACCACTAGACTACCTGCCACTCCTATAATATATAGTGATTTATAGTCAGACTCTTAACCACTAGACTACCTGCCACCCCTATAATATATAGTGACTTATAGTCAGACTCTTAACCACTAGACTACCTGCCACCCCTATAATATATAGTGACTTATAGTCAGACTCTTAACCACTAGACTACCTGCCACCCCTATAATATATAGTGTCTTATAGTCAGACTCTTAACCAGTAGACTACCTGCCACTCCTATAATATATAGTGATTTATAGTCAGACTCTTAACCACTAGACTACCTGCCACCCCTATAATATATAGTGACTTATAGTCAGACTCTTAACCACTAGACTACCTGCCACCCCTATAATATATAGTGACTTATAGTCAGACTCTTAACCACTAGACTACCTGCCACCCCTATAATATATAGTGATTTATAGTCAGACTCTTAACCACTAGACTACCTGCCACCCCTATAATATATAGTGTCTTATAGTCAGACTCTTAACCACTAGACTACCTGCCACCCCTATAATATATAGTGTCTTATAGTCAGACTCTTAACCACTAGACTACCTGCCACTCCTATAATATATAGTGACTTATAGTCAGACTCTTAACCACTAGACTACCTGCCACCCCTATAATATATAGTGACTTATAGTCAGACTCTTAACCACTAGACTACCTGCCACCCCTATAATATATAGTGACTTATAGTCAGACTCTTAACCACTAGACTACCTGCCACCCCTATAATATATAGTGATTTATAGTCAGACTCTTAACCACTAGACTACCTGCCACCCCTATAATATATAGTGTCTTATAGTCAGACTCTTAACCACTAGACTACCTGCCACTCCTATAATATATAGTGATTTATAGTCAGACTCTTAACCACTAGACTACCTGCCACCCCTATAATATATAGTGACTTATAGTCAGACTCTGAACCACTAGACTACCTGCCACCCCTATAATATATAGTGACTTATAGTCAGACTCTTAACCACTAGACTACCTGCCACCCCTATAATATATAGTGACTTATAGTCAGACTCTGAACCACTAGACTACCTGCCACCCCTATAATATATAGTGTCTTATAGTCAGACTCTTAACCACTAGACTACCTGCCACCCCTATAATATATAGTGTCTTATAGTCAGACTCTTAACCACTAGACTACCTGCCACCCCTATAATATATAGTGTCTTATAGTCAGACTCTTAACCACTAGACTACCTGCCACCCCTATAATATATAGTGACTTATAGTCAGACTCTTAACCACTAGACTACCTGCCACCCCTATAATATATAGTGACTTATAGTCAGACTCTTAACCACTAGACTACCTGCCACCCCTATAATATATAGTGACTTATAGTCAGACTCTTAACCACTAGACTACCTGCCACTCCTATAATATATAGTGATTTATAGTCAGACTCTTAACCACTAGACTACCTGCCACCCCTATAATATATAGTGACTTATAGTCAGACTCTGAACCACTAGACTACCTGCCACCCCTATAATATATAGTGTCTTATAGTCAGACTCTTAACCACTAGACTACCTGCCACCCCTATAATATATAGTGATTTATAGTCAGACTCTTAACCACTAGACTACCTGCCACCCCTATAATATATAGTGACTTATAGTCAGACTCTTAACCACTAGACTACCTGCCACCCCTATAATATATAGTGTCTTATAGTCAGACTCTTAACCACTAGACTACCTGCCACCCCTATAATATATAGTGTCTTATAGTCAGACTCTTAACCACTAGACTACCTGCCACCCCTATAATATATAGTGTCTTATAGTCAGACTCTTAACCACTAGACTACCTGCCACCCCTATAATATATAGTGACTTATAGTCAGACTCTTAACCACTAGACTACCTGCCACCCCTATAATATATAGTGACTTATAGTCAGACTCTTAACCACTAGACTACCTGCCACTCCTATAATATATAGTGTCTTATAGTCAGACTCTTAACCACTAGACTACCTGCCACCCCTATAATATATAGTGTCTTATAGTCAGACTCTTAACCACTAGACTACCTGCCACCCCTATAATATATAGTGACTTATAGTCAGACTCTTAACCACTAGACTACCTGCCACCCCTATAATATATAGTGTCTTATAGTCAGACTCTTAACCACTAGACTACCTGCCACCCCTATAATATATAGTAACTTATAGTCAGACTCTGAACCACTAGACTACCTGCCACCCCTATAATATATAGTGACTTATAGTCAGACTCTTAACCACTAGACTACCTGCCACCCCTATAATATATAGTGACTTATAGTCAGACTCTGAACCACTAGACTACCTGCCACCCCTATAATATATAGTGACTTATAGTCAGACTCTTAACCACTAGACTACCTGCCACCCCTATAATATATAGTGACTTACAGTCAGACTCTTAACCACTAGACTACCTGCCACCCCTATAATATATAGTGACTTATAGTCAGACTCTTAACCACTAGACTACCTGCCACCCCTATAATATATAGTGTCTTATAGTCAGACTCTTAACCACTAGACTACCTGCCACCCCTATAATATATAGTGACTTATAGTCAGACTCTTAACCACTAGACTACCTGCCACCCCTATAATATATAGTGACTTATAGTCAGACTCTTAACCACTAGACTACCTGCCACCCCTATAATATATAGTGACTTATAGTCAGACTCTTAACCACTAGACTACCTGCCACCCCTATAATATATAGTGATTTACAGTCAGACTCTTAACCACTAGACTACCTGCCACCCCTATAATATATAGTGACTTATAGTCAGACTCTTAACCACTAGACTACCTGCCACCCCTATAATATATAGTGACTTATAGTCAGACTCTTAACCACTAGACTACCTGCCACCCCTATAATATATAGTGACTTATAGTCAGACTCTTAACCACTAGACTACCTGCCACCCCTATAATATATAGTGACTTATAGTCAGACTCTTAACCACTAGACTACCTGCCACCCCTATAATATATAGTGACTTATAGTCAGACTCTTAACCACTAGACTACCTGCCACCCCTATAATATATAGTGACTTATAGTCAGACTCTTAACCACTAGACTACCTGCCACCCCTATAATATATAGTGTCTTATAGTCAGACTCTTAACCACTAGACTACCTGCCACTCCTATAATATATAGTGACTTATAGTCAGACTCTGAACCACTAGACTACCTGCCACCCCTATAATATATAGTGACTTATAGTCAGACTCTTAACCACTAGACTACCTGCCACCCCTATAATATATAGTGACTTATAGTCAGACTCTTAACCACTAGACTACCTGCCACCCCTATAATATATAGTGACTTATAGTCAGACTCTTAACCACTAGACTACCTGCCACCCCTATAATATATAGTGACTTATAGTCAGACTCTTAACCACTAGACTACCTGCCACCCCTATAATATATAGTGACTTATAGTCAGACTCTTAACCACTAGACTACCTGCCACCCCTATAATATATAGTGACTTATAGTCAGACTCTTAACCACTAGACTACCTGCCACCCCTATAATATATAGTGTCTTATAGTCAGACTCTTAACCACTAGACTACCTGCCACCCCTATAATATATAGTGACTTATAGTCAGACTCTTAACCACTAGACTACCTGCCACCCCTATAATATATAGTGACTTATAGTCAGACTCTTAACCACTAGACTACCTGCCACCCCTATAATATATAGTGTCTTATAGTCAGACTCTTAACCACTAGACTACCTGCCACCCCTATAATATATAGTGACTTATAGTCAGACTCTTAACCACTAGACTACCTGCCACCCCTATAATATATAGTGACTTATAGTCAGACTCTTAACCACTAGACTACCTGCCACCCCTATAATATATAGTGTCTTATAGTCAGACTCTTAACCACTAGACTACCTGCCACCCCTATAATATATAGTGATTTATAGTCAGACTCTTAACCACTAGACTACCTGCCACCCCTATAATATATAGTGACTTATAGTCAGACTCTGAACCACTAGACTACCTGCCACCCCTATAATATATAGTGATTTATAGTCAGACTCTTAACCACTAGACTACCTGCCACCCCTATAATATATAGTGTCTTATAGTCAGACTCTTAACCACTAGACTACCTGCCACCCCTATAATATATAGTGACTTATAGTCAGACTCTGAACCACTAGACTACCTGCCACCCCTATAATATATAGTGTCTTATAGTCAGACTCTTAACCACTAGACTACCTGCCACCCCTATAATATTGAGTGACTTATAGTCAGACTCTGAACCACTAGACTACCTGCCACCCCTATAATATATAGTGATTTACAGTCAGACTCTTAACCACTAGACTACCTGCCACCCCTATAATATATAGTGACTTATAGTCAGACTCTGAACCACTAGACTACCTGCCACCCCTATAATATATAGTGACTTATAGTCAGACTCTTAACCACTAGACTACCTGCCACCCCTATAATATATAGTGACTTATAGTCAGACTCTGAACCACTAGACTACCTGCCACCCCTATAATATATAGTGTCTTATAGTCAGACTCTTAACCACTAGACTACCTGCCACCCCTATAATATATAGTGACTTATAGTCAGACTCTTAACCACTAGACTACCTGCCACCCCTATAATATATAGTGACTTATAGTCAGACTCTTAACCACTAGACTACCTGCCACCCCTATAATATATAGTGACTTATAGTCAGACTCTGAACCACTAGACTACCTGCCACCCCTATAATATATAGTGTCTTATAGTCAGACTCTTAACCACTAGACTACCTGCCACCCCTATAATATATAGTGACTTATAGTCAGACTCTGAACCACTAGACTACCTGCCACCCCTATAATATATAGTGACTTATAGTCAGACTCTTAACCACTAGACTACCTGCCACCCCTATAATATATAGTGACTTATAGTCAGACTCTGAACCACTAGACTACCTGCCACCCCTATAATATATAGTGTCTTATAGTCAGACTCTTAACCACTAGACTACCTGCCACCCATATAATATATAGTGACTTATAGTCAGACTCTTAACCACTAGACTACCTGCCACCCCTATAATATATAGTGACTTATAGTCAGACTCTTAACCACTAGGCTACCTGCCACCCCTATAATATATAGTGTCTTATAGTCAGACTCTTAACCACTAGACTACCTGCCACCCCTATAATATATAGTGACTTATAGTCAGACTCTTAACCACTAGACTACCTGCCACCCCTATAATATATAGTGACTTATAGTCAGACTCTTAACCACTAGACTACCTGCCACCCCTATAATATATAGTGTCTTATAGTCAGACTCTTAACCACTAGACTACCTGCCACCCCTATAATATATAGTGTCTTATAGTCAGACTCTTAACCACTAGACTACCTGCCACCCCTATAATATATAGTGTCTTATAGTCAGACTCTTAACCACTAGACTACCTGCCACCCCTATAATATATAGTGTCTTATAGTCAGACTCTTAACCACTAGACTACCTGCCACCCCTATAATATATAGTGTCTTATAGTCAGACTCTTAACCACTAGACTACCTGCCACCCCTATAATATATAGTGTCTTATAGTCAGACTCTTAACCACTAGACTACCTGCCACCCCTATAATATATAGTGTCTTATAGTCAGACTCTTAACCACTAGACTACCTGCCACCCCTATAATATATAGTGTCTTATAGTCAGACTCTTAACCACTAGACTACCTGCCACCCCTATAATATATAGTGTCTTATAGTCAGACTCTTAACCACTAGACTACCTGCCACCCCTATAATATATAGTGTCTTATAGTCAGACTCTTAACCACTAGACTACCTGCCACCCCTATAATATATAGTGTCTTATAGTCAGACTCTTAACCACTAGACTACCTGCCACCCCTATAATATATAGTGTCTTATAGTCAGACTCTTAACCACTAGACTACCTGCCACCCCTATAATATATAGTGACTTATAGTCAGACTCTTAACCACTAGACTACCTGCCACCCCTATAATATATAGTGTCTTATAGTCAGACTCTTAACCACTAGACTACCTGCCACCCCTATAATATATAGTGACTTATAGTCAGACTCTTAACCACTAGACTACCTGCCACCCCTATAATATATAGTGTCTTATAGTCAGACTCTTAACCACTAGACTACCTGCCACCCCTATAATATATAGTGACTTATAGTCAGACTCTTAACCACTAGACTACCTGCCACCCCTATAATATATAGTGACTTACAGTCAGACTCTTAACCACTAGACTACCTGCCACCCCTATAATATATAGTGATTTATAGTCAGACTCTTAACCACTAGACTACCTGCCACCCCTATAATATATAGTGTCTTATAGTCAGACTCTTAACCACTAGACTACCTGCCACTCCTATAATATATAGTGATTTATAGTCAGACTCTTAACCACTAGACTACCTGCCACCCCTATAATATATAGTGTCTTATAGTCAGACTCTTAACCACTAGACTACCTGCCACCCCTATAATATATAGTGTCTTATAGTCAGACTCTTAACCACTAGACTACCTGCCACCCCTATAATATATAGTGTCTTATAGTCAGACTCTTAACCACTAGACTACCTGCCACCCCTATAATATATAGTGTCTTATAGTCAGACTCTTAACCACTAGACTACCTGCCACCCCTATAATATATAGTGTCTTATAGTCAGACTCTTAACCACTAGACTACCTGCCACCCCTATAATATATAGTGTCTTATAGTCAGACTCTTAACCACTAGACTACCTGCCACTCCTATAATATATAGTGATTTATAGTCAGACTCTTAACCACTAGACTACCTGCCACCCCTATAATATATAGTGACTTATAGTCAGACTCTTAACCACTAGACTACCTGCCACCCCTATAATATATAGTGACTTATAGTCAGACTCTGAACCACTAGACTACCTGCCACCCCTATAATATATAGTGACTTATTGTCAGACTCTGAACCACTAGACTACCTGTCACCCCTATAATATATAGTGTCTTATAGTCAGACTCTGAACCACTAGACTACCTGCCACCCCTATAATATATAGTGACTTATAGTCAGACTCTTAACCACTAGACTACCTGCCACCCCTATAATATATAGTGTCTTATAGTCAGACTCTTAACCACTAGACTACCTGCCACTCCTATAATATATAGTGTCTTATAGTCAGACTCTTAACCACTAGACTACCTGCCACCCCTATAATATATAGTGTCTTATAGTCAGACTCTTAACCACTAGACTACCTGCCACCCCTATAATATATAGTGTCTTATAGTCAGACTCTTAACCACTAGACTACCTGCCACCCCTATAATATATAGTGTCTTATAGTCAGACTCTTAACCACTAGACTACCTGCCACCCCTATAATATATAGTGTCTTATAGTCAGACTCTTAACCACTAGACTACCTGCCACCCCTATAATATATAGTGTCTTATAGTCAGACTCTTAACCACTAGACTACCTGCCACCCCTATAATATATAGTGATTTATAGTCAGACTCTTAACCACTAGACTACCTGCCACCCCTATAATATATAGTGTCTTATAGTCAGACTCTTAACCACTAGACTACCTGCCACCCCTATAATATATAGTGACTTATAGTCAGACTCTTAACCACTAGACTACCTGCCACCCCTATAATATATAGTGACTTATAGTCAGACTCTTAACCACTAGACTACCTGCCACCCCTATAATATATAGTGTCTTATAGTCAGACTCTTAACCACTAGACTACCTGCCACCCCTATAATATATAGTGTCTTATAGTCAGACTCTTAACCACTAGACTACCTGCCACCCCTATAATATATAGTGACTTATAGTCAGACTCTTAACCACTAGACTACCTGCCACCCCTATAATATATAGTGACTTATAGTCAGACTCTTAACCACTAGACTACCTGCCACCCCTATAATATATAGTGTCTTATAGTCAGACTCTTAACCACTAGACTACCTGCCACCCCTATAATATATAGTGACTTATAGTCAGACTCTTAACCACTAGACTACCTGCCACCCCTATAATATATAGTGACTTATAGTCAGACTCTTAACCACTAGACTACCTGCCACTCCTATAATATATAGTGTCTTATAGTCAGACTCTTAACCACTAGACTACCTGCCACCCCTATAATATATAGTGACTTATAGTCAGACTCTTAACCACTAGACTACCTGCCACCCCTATAATATATAGTGTCTTATAGTCAGACTCTTAACCACTAGACTACCTGCCACTCCTATAATATATAGTGTCTTATAGTCAGACTCTTAACCACTAGACTACCTGCCACCCCTATAATATATAGTGTCTTATAGTCAGACTCTTAACCACTATAATATATAGTGTCTTATAGTCAGACCTGCCACCCCTATAATATATAGTGTCTTATAGTCAGACTCTTAACCACTAGACTACCTGCCACCCCTATAATATATAGTGTCTTATAGTCAGACTCTTAACCACTAGACTACCTGCCACCCCTATAATATATCGTGTCTTATAGTCAGACTCTTAACCACTAGACTACCTGCCACCCCTATAATATATAGTGACTTATAGTCAGACTCTTAACCACTAGACTACCTGCCACCCCTATAATATATAGTGTCTTATAGTCAGACTCTTAACCACTAGACTACCTGCCACCCCTATAATATATAGTGTCTTATAGTCAGACTCTTAACTACTAGACTACCTGCCACCCCTATAATATATAGTGACTTATAGTCAGACTCTTAACCACTAGACTACCTGCCACCCCTATAATATATAGTGTCTTATAGTCAGACTCTTAACCACTAGACTACCTGCCACCCCTATAATATATAGTGTCTTATAGTCAGACTCTTAACCACTAGACTACCTGCCACCCCTATAATATATAGTGTCTTATAGTCAGACTCTGAACCACTAGACTACCTGCCACCCCTATAATATATAGTGACTTATAGTCAGACTCTGAACCACTAGACTACCTGCCACTCCTATAATATATAGTGTCTTATAGTCAGACTCTGAACCACTAGACTACCTGCCACCCCTATAATATATAGTGACTTATAGTCAGACTCTTAACCACTAGACTACCTGCCACCCCTATAATATATAGTGACTTACAGTCAGACTCTTAACCACTAGACTACCTGCCACCCCTATAATATATAGTGACTTATAGTCAGACTCTTAACCACTAGACTACCTGCCACTCCTATAATATATAGTGATTTATAGTCAGACTCTTAACCACTAGACTACCTGCCACCCCTATAATATATAGTGACTTATAGTCAGACTCTTAACCACTAGACTACCTGCCACCCCTATAATATATAGTGTCTTATAGTCAGACTCTTAACCACTAGACTACCTGCCACTCCTATAATATATAGTGATTTATAGTCAGACTCTTAACCACTAGACTACCTGCCACCCCTATAATATATAGTGACTTATAGTCAGACTCTTAACCACTAGACTACCTGCCACCCCTATAATATATAGTGACTTATAGTCAGACTCTGAACCACTAGACTACCTGTCACCCCTATAATATATAGTGTCTTATAGTCAGACTCTGAACCACTAGACTACCTGCCACCCCTATAATATATAGTGACTTATAGTCAGACTCTTAACCACTAGACTACCTGCCACCCCTATAATATATAGTGTCTTATAGTCAGACTCTTAACCACTAGACTACCTGCCACCCCTATAATATATAGTGTCTTATAGTCAGACTCTTAACCACTAGACTACCTGCCACCCCTATAATATATAGTGACTTATAGTCAGACTCTTAACCACTAGACTACCTGCCACCCCTATAATATATAGTGACTTATAGTCAGACTCTGAACCACTAGACTACCTGCCACCCCTATAATATATAGTGACTTATAGTCAGACTCTTAACCACTAGGCTACCTGCCACCCCTATAATATATAGTGACTTATAGTCAGACTCTTAACCACTAGGCTACCTGCCACCCCTATAATATATAGTGACTTATAGTCAGACTCTTAACCACTAGACTACCTGCCACCCCTATAATATATAGTGACTTATAGTCAGACTCTGAACCACTAGACTACCTGCCACCCCTATAATATATAGTGACTTATAGTCAGACTCTGAACCACTAGACTACCTGCCACCCCTATAATATATAGTGACTTATAGTCAGACTCTTAACCACTAGACTACCTGCCACCCCTATAATATATAGTGACTTATAGTCAGACTCTTAACCACTAGACTACCTGCCACCCCTATAATATATAGTGACTTATAGTCAGACTCTTAACCACTAGACTACCTGCCACTCCTATAATATATAGTGTCTTATAGTCAGACTCTTAACCACTAGACTACCTGCCACCCCTATAATATATAGTGTCTTATAGTCAGACTCTTAACCACTAGACTACCTGCCACCCCTATAATATATAGTGACTTATAGTCAGACTCTTAACCACTAGACTACCTGCCACCCCTATAATATATAGTGACTTATAGTCAGACTCTTAACCACTAGACTACCTGCCACCCCTATAATATATAGTGACTTATAGTCAGACTCTGAACCACTAGACTACCTGCCACCCCTATAATATATAGTGTCTTATAGTCAGACTCTTAACCACTAGACTACCTGCCACCCCTATAATATATAGTGTCTTATAGTCAGACTCTGAACCACTAGACTACCTGCCACCCCTATAATATATAGTGACTTATAGTCAGACTCTTAACCACTAGACTACCTGCCACTCCTATAATATATAGTGATTTATAGTCAGACTCTTAACCACTAGACTACCTGCCACCCCTATAATATATAGTGACTTATAGTCAGACTCTTAACCACTAGACTACCTGCCACCCCTATAATATATAGTGACTTATAGTCAGACTCTGAACCACTAGACTACCTGCCACCCCTATAATATATAGTGACTTATAGTCAGACTCTGAACCACTAGACTACCTGTCACCCCTATAATATATAGTGTCTTATAGTCAGACTCTGAACCACTAGACTACCTGCCACCCCTATAATATATAGTGACTTATAGTCAGACTCTTAACCACTAGACTACCTGCCACCCCTATAATATATAGTGTCTTATAGTCAGACTCTTAACCACTAGACTACCTGCCACTCCTATAATATATAGTGATTTATAGTCAGACTCTTAACCACTAGACTACCTGCCACCCCTATAATATATAGTGACTTATAGTCAGACTCTTAACCACTAGACTACCTGCCACCCCTATAATATATAGTGACTTATAGTCAGACTCTGAACCACTAGACTACCTGTCACCCCTATAATATATAGTGTCTTATAGTCAGACTCTGAACCACTAGACTACCTGCCACCCCTATAATATATAGTGACTTATAGTCAGACTCTTAACCACTAGACTACCTGCCACCCCTATAATATATAGTGTCTTATAGTCAGACTCTTAACCACTAGACTACCTGCCACCCCTATAATATATAGTGTCTTATAGTCAGACTCTTAACCACTAGACTACCTGCCACCCCTATAATATATAGTGACTTATAGTCAGACTCTTAACCACTAGACTACCTGCCACCCCTATAATATATAGTGTCTTATAGTCAGACTCTGAACCACTAGACTACCTGTCACCCCTATAATATATAGTGACTTATAGTCAGACTCTGAACCACTAGACTACCTGCCACCCCTATAATATATAGTGACTTATAGTCAGACTCTTAACCACTAGACTACCTGCCACCCCTATAATATATAGTGACTTATAGTCAGACTCTTAACCACTAGACTACCTGCCACCCCTATAATATATAGTGACTTATAGTCAGACTCTGAACCACTAGACTACCTGTCACCCCTATAATATATAGTGACTTATAGTCAGACTCTGAACCACTAGACTACCTGCCACCCCTATAATATATAGTGACTTATAGTCAGACTCTTAACCACTAGACTACCTGCCACCCCTATAATATATAGTGACTTATAGTCAGACTCTTAACCACTAGACTACCTGCCACCCCTATAATATATAGTGACTTATAGTCAGACTCTGAACAGCTAGACTACCTGCCACCCCTATAATATATAGTGACTTATAGTCAGACTCTGAACCACTAGACTACCTGTCACCCCTATAATATATAGTGTCTTATAGTCAGACTCTGAACCACTAGACTACCTGCCACCCCTATAATATATAGTGTCTTATAGTCAGACTCTGAACCACTAGACTACCTGCCACCCCTATAATATATAGTGACTTATAGTCAGACTCTGAACCACTAGACTACCTGCCACCCCTATAATATATAGTGACTTATAGTCAGACTCTTAACCACTAGACTACCTGCCACCCCTATAATATATAGTGACTTATAGTCAGACTCTTAACCACTAGACTACCTGCCACCCCTATAATATATAGTGTCTTATAGTCAGACTCTTAACCACTAGACTACCTGCCACCCCTATAATATATAGTGATTTATAGTCAGACTCTTAACCACTAGACTACCTGCCACCCCTATAATATATAGTGACTTATAGTCAGACTCTTAACCACTAGGCTACCTGCCACTCCTATAATATATAGTGACTTATAGTCAGACTCTTAACCACTAGACTACCTGCCACCCCTATAATATATAGTGACTTATAGTCAGACTCTTAACCACTAGACTACCTGCCACCCATATAATATATAGTGTCTTATAGTCAGACTCTTAACCACTAGACTACCTGCCACCCCTATAATATATAGTGACTTATAGTCAGACTCTTAACCACTAGACTACCTGCCACCCCTATAATATATAGTGACTTATAGTCAGACTCTTAACCACTAGACTACCTGCCACCCCTATAATATATAGTGTCTTATAGTGAGACTCTTAACCACTAGACTACCTGCCACCCCTATAATATATAGTGACTTATAGTCAGACTCTTAACCACTAGACTACCTGCCACCCCTATAATATATAGTGACTTATAGTCAGACTCTTAACCACTAGACTACCTGCCACTCCTATAATATATAGTGACTTATAGTCAGACTCTTAACCACTAGACTACCTGCCACTCCTATAATATATAGTGACTTATAGTCAGACTCTGAACCACTAGACTACCTGCCACCCCTATAATATATAGTGTCTTATAGTCAGACTCTTAACCACTAGACTACCTGCCACCCCTATAATATATAGTGACTTATAGTCAGACTCTGAACCACTAGACTACCTGCCACCCCTATAATATATAGTGACTTATAGTCAGACTCTTAACCACTAGGCTACCTGCCACCCCTATAATATATAGTGACTTATAGTCAGACTCTTAACCACTAGGCTACCTGCCACCCCTATAATATATAGTGACTTATAGTCAGACTCTTAACCACTAGACTACCTGCCACCCCTATAATATATAGTGACTTATAGTCAGACTCTGAACCACTAGACTACCTGCCACCCCTATAATATATAGTGACTTATAGTCAGACTCTGAACCACTAGACTACCTGCCACCCCTATAATATATAGTGACTTATAGTCAGACTCTTAACCACTAGACTACCTGCCACCCCTATAATATATAGTGACTTATAGTCAGACTCTTAACCACTAGACTACCTGCCACCCCTATAATATATAGTGACTTATAGTCAGACTCTTAACCACTAGACTACCTGCCACTCCTATAATATATAGTGTCTTATAGTCAGACTCTTAACCACTAGACTACCTGCCACCCCTATAATATATAGTGTCTTATAGTCAGACTCTTAACCACTAGACTACCTGCCACCCCTATAATATATAGTGACTTATAGTCAGACTCTTAACCACTAGACTACCTGCCACCCCTATAATATATAGTGACTTATAGTCAGACTCTTAACCACTAGACTACCTGCCACCCCTATAATATATAGTGACTTATAGTCAGACTCTGAACCACTAGACTACCTGCCACCCCTATAATATATAGTGTCTTATAGTCAGACTCTTAACCACTAGACTACCTGCCATCCCTATAATATATAGTGTCTTATAGTCAGACTCTGAACCACTAGACTACCTGCCACCCCTATAATATATAGTGACTTATAGTCAGACTCTTAACCACTAGACTACCTGCCACCCCTATAATATATAGTGACTTATAGTCAGACTCTGAACCACTAGACTACCTGCCACCCCTATAATATATAGTGTCTTATAGTCAGACTCTTAACCACTAGACTACCTGCCACCCCTATAATATATAGTGACTTATAGTCAGACTCTGAACCACTAGACTACCTGCCACCCCTATAATATATAGTGACTTATAGTCAGACTCTGAACCACTAGACTACCTGCCACCCCTATAATATATAGTGACTTATAGTCAGACTCTTAACCACTAGACTACCTGCCACCCCTATAATATATAGTGATTTATAGTCAGACTCTTAACCACTAGACTACCTGCCACCCCTATAATATATAGTGACTTATAGTCAGACTCTTAACCACTAGACTACCTGTCACCCCTATAATATATAGTGACTTATAGTCAGACTCTGAACCACTAGACTACCTGCCACCCCTATAATATATAGTGACTTATAGTCAGACTCTTAACCACTAGACTATTATTTAACCAGGTAGGCCAGTTCAGAACAAGTTCTCATTTACAACTGCGACCTGGCCAAGAATAAAGCAAAGCAGTGTGACATAAACAACAACACAGAGTTACACATGGAATAAACAAACGTACAGTCAATAACATAATAGAAAAATCTATGTACAGTGTGTGCAAATGTAGAAGAGTAGGGAGGTAAGGCAATAAATAGTCTATAGAAGCTAAATAATTACAATTTAGAATTAACACTGGAGTGGTAGATGTGCAGATGATGATGTGCAAGTAGAGATACCGGGGTGCAAAAGAGAAAAGAGCAAAAAAATTATAATAACTATATGGGGATGAGGTAGTTGGGTGTGCTATTTACAGATGGGCTGTGTACAGCAGGACATGAGCCATAAGCAAAGAAGTAAATGCTCACCCAGAAGCGGCTCTCCTAGTGGCCGGGGACTTTAATGCAGGCAAACTTAAAACAGTTTTACCAAATTTTCACCACCGTGCAACCAGGGGAACAGAAATCCTAGACCACCTTTACTCCACACACAGAGATGCATACAAAGCTTTCCCCCGCCCTCCATTTGGCAAATGTGACCACAATTCTATCCTCCTGATTCCTGCTTACAAGCAAAAACTAAAGCAGGAAGTACCAGTGACTCGCTCAATATTGAAGTGGTCAGATGACGCGGATGCTACACTACAGGACTGTTTTTCTAGCACAGACTGGAATATGTTCCGGGATTCATCCAATGGCATTTAGTTATCGGCTTCATCAATAAGTGCATCAATGACGTCGTCCCCACAGTGACTGTACGTACATATCCAAACCAGAAGCCATGGATTACAGGCAACATCCGCATCGAGCTAAAGGCTAGAGCTGCCGCTTTCAAGGAGCGGGAGGCTAATCCAGACGCTTATAAGAAATCCCGCTATGCCCTCAGACGAACCATCAAACATGCAAAGCGTCAATACAGGATTAAGATTGAATCCTACTACACCGGCTCTGACGCTCGTCGGATGTGGCAGGGCTTGAAAACTATTACGGACCACAAAGGGAAACCCAGACGCGAGCTGCCCAGTGACGCGAGCCTACCAGACGAGCTAAATGCCTTTTATGCTCGCTTCGAGGCAAGCAACACTGAAGCATGCATGAGAGCACCAGCTGTTCTGGATGACTGTGTGATAACGCTCTTGGTAGCCGATGTGAACAAAACATTTAAAGAGACCAACATTCACAAAGCCGCTGGGCCAGACGGATTTCCAGGACGTGTACTCAAAGCATGCACTGACATTTTCAACCTCTCCCCTGACCGAGTCTGTAATACCTACATGTTTCAAGCAGACCACCATAGTCCCTGTGCCCAAGGAAGCGAAGGTAACCTGCCTAAATGATTACCGCCCCGTAGCACTCACGTCGGTAGCCATGAAGTGCTTTGAAAGGCTGGTCATGGCTCACATCAACAGCATTATCCCGGACACCCTAGACCCACTCCAAATCGCATACCGCCCCAACAGATCCACAGATGACGCAATTTCAATCACACTCCACACTGTCCTTTCACACCTGGACAAAAGGAACTCCTATGTGAGAATGCTGATCATTGACTACAGCTCAGTGTTCAACACCATAATGCCCACGAAGCTCATCACTAAGCTAAGGACTCTGGGACTAAACACCTCCCTCTGCAACTGGATCCTGGACTTCTTGAAAGGCCGGGCCACCCCCAGGTGGTAAGGGTAGGCAACAACACGTCTGCCACGCTGATCCTCAACACTGGGGCCCCTCCGGGGTGTGTACTTAATCCCCTCCTGTATTCCCTGTTCACCCACGACTGCGTGGCCAAACAAGACTCCAACACCATCCTTAAGTTTTGCTGACGACACAACAACGATGAGACGGCCTATAGGGAGGAGGTCAGAGAACTGGCAGTGTGGTGCCAGGACAACAACCTCTCCCTCTCAGCAAGACTAAGGAGATGATTGTGGACTACAGGAAAAAGGAGGACCGAGCACGCCCCCATTCTCATCGAAGGAGCTGCAGTGGAGCAGATTGAGAGCTTCAAGTTCCTTGGTGTCCACATCACCAACAAACTAACATGGTCCAAGCACACCAAGACAGTCCTGAAGAGGGCACGACAAAACTTTTTCCCCCTCAGGAGACTGAAAAGATTTGGCATGGGTCCTCAGATCCTCAAAAGGTTCTACAGCTGCAACATCGAGAGCATCCTGACTGGTTGCATCACTGCCTGGTACGGCAACTGCTTGGCATCTAACCGTAAGGTGCTACAGAGGGTAGTGCGAATGGCCCAGTACATCACTGGGGCCAAGCTTCCTGCCATCCAGGACCTATATAATAGGCGGTGTCAGAGGAAAGCCCATAAAACTGTCAGAGACTCCAGTCACCCAAGTCATAGACTGTTTTCTGTATATAGATGGTGGTGTGTAATAGTGGTATATACAGTGGGGCAAAAAAGTATTTAGTCAGCCACCAATTCTGCAAGTTCTCCCACTTAAAAAGATGAGAGAGGCCTGTAATTTTCATCATAGGTACACTTCAACTATGACAGACAAAATGAGAAAACAAAAAACAGAATCCCCTGTATATAGCCTCCACATTGACTCTGTACCGGTACCCCCTGTATATAGCCTCCACATTGACTCTGTACCGTAACACCCTGTATATAGCCTCCACATTGACTCTGTACCGTAATACCCTTTATATAGCCTCCACACTGACTCTGTACCGTAACACCCTGTATATAGCCTCCACATTGACTCTGTACCGTAATACCCTGTATATAGCTTCCACACTGACTCTGTACCGTAACACCCTGTATATAGCCTCCACATTGACTCTGTACCGTAATACCCTGTATATAGCCTTCACACTGACTCTGTACCGTAACACCCTGTATATAGCCTCCACATTGACTCTGTACCGGTACCCCCTGTATATAGCCTCCACATTGACTCTGTACCGGTACCCCCTGTATATAGCCTCCACATTGACTCTGTACCGGCACCCCCTGTATATAGCCTCCACATTGACTCTGTACCGTAACACCCTGTATATAGTCTCCACATTGACTCTGTACTGTAATACCCTGTATATAGCCTCCACATTGACTCTGTACCGTAATACCCTGTATATAGCCTCCACACTGACTCTGTACCGTAACACCCTGTATATAGCCTCCACATTGACTCTGTACCGGTACCCCCTGTATATAGCCTCCACATTGACTCTGTACCGGTACCCCCTGTATATAGCCTCCACATTGACTCTGTACCGGCACCCCCTGTATATAGCCTCCACATTGACTCTGTACCGTAATACCCTGTATATAGCCTCCTTATTGTTATTCTTATTGTGTTACTTTTTATGATCACTTTTTATTTTAGTCTACTTGGTAAATATTTTCTTCTTCTTGAACTGCACTGTTGTTTAAGGGCTGGTAAGGAAACATTTCAACGGTAAAGTCTACACTTGTTGTATTCGGCGCATGTGACAAATAAAGTTCGATTTTATTTGAAATGCTTAAGTGATCATCAATTAAGAACAGTCGGATTAAGTAATAGTAAAAATGTATTTTAACAAAAGAGAAGACAATCATATCAAAAGTAAGGTGGGATTTGCGAAAGGCAATTACTTTATATGAACATGTAACGCAATGTAAAACATGTATTTCTAGATGAAACACTAAGTTTGGTGGAAAAGTGACTGATTTTGTGTGTTGTACTAAGTCAATTGAAAATGTGCTCAGAGTTTTGAATCAACTGCCTTTTTGATGATCTGCTTTGAGTTTTGTACTTAAGAGTTGTGAAAATGTACCACATGCCTCTGAAAATTGCACCAAAGCTATATTTTGGTGTCTGTCCCGATGTTTGTCAGGTCAGTGCAGAAGAGAGCCATTGCTCTCAAACCCTCTCAAAAGCATCCCCTCTCAAAGAGTCCGTTTTGACAGAACACTGGAAAGAAGTAGTCACGAACCTCAGATCTTCTGCTCCAATGCGCTTTGAGAGGAGAAGAGGAGGGACGACTCGAGGTATCATGGAAATACAATTGAAATCCTCCCAATGTGAGGAAGCCTCTTTAGACTATAGGGACGCCCCCCACTAGTTATTCCATAGCTCAATGCACGAGACGAGGCTTTCAGAAAGAAGAGTTGCTGACTTGTGTCTGTCTACTCGACATTGATCTAGCTTGCCAATGTATGTAGTAGAATAATGTGGCTAACATTCGCAAAGCAACTCACGTTTCCTCCCGGTAGATTTGAACTGTGACGTTCTGTCCCTACTATCCTCTGCCTCACTGCCGCTCATGAAAAAAAAAACGGTTTAACGTCAATAATAATCAGCAGGGGAAACATCGAGTCGGGTTAATTATCGATCATAAGATTTATGTTATTTTGTCATCAGCAGTGGAGCCGGTTGGCACGAGTAGAATGACCAAAACAATGTTGTCGGTGTCACACTTACAGTAGTCTGGACGGAAACAAAACTAATGGTATAAGTGTTCCTTGGGACGTCCATAACCTAACCCTAAAATTAACTCCTTACGGTAACCATACCCGTTTCCTAATCCTTCTTCTCTTTCTTTGGTATCATGGCGTTAGGACATTTGTTTGTGCATGCAGACAGCTGCTGTGCAGGAGTGTGTGATCGGTCAGGTTGCATTTAGTGAATAAAAAATAAAAAAGAAGGGGGAAAGGACAAAAAATAGCCACTATTACATCTACATCTATTTACCACTATTACATACCACCATCTATATACCACTATTACATACCACCATCTATATACCACTATTACATACCACCATCTATATACCACTATTACACACCACCATCTATATACCACTATTACACACCACCATCTATATACCACTATTACACACCACCATCTATATACCACTATTACATACCACCATCTATATACCACTATTACATACCACCATCTATATACCACTATTACATACCACCATCTATATACCACTATTACATACCACCATCTATATACCACTATTACATACCACCATCTATATACCACTATTACACACCACCATCTATATACCACTATTACATACCACCATCTATATACCACTATTACACACCACCATCTATATACCACTATTACATACCACCATCTATATACCACTATTACACACCACCATCTATATACCACTATTACACACCACCATCTATATACCACTATTACATACCACCATCTATATACCACTATTACACACCACCATCTATATACCACTATTACATACCACCATCTATATACCACTATTACATACCACCATCTATATACCACTATTACACACCACCATCTATATACCACTATTACACACCACCATCTATATACCACTATTACATACCACCATCTATATACCACTATTACACACCACCATCTATATACCACTATTACATACCACCATCTATATACCACTATTACACACCACCATCTATATACCACTATTACACACCACCATCTATATACCACTATTACACACCACCATCTATATACCACTATTACACACCACCATCTATATACCACTATTACACACCACCATCTATATACCACTATTACACACCACCATCTATATACCACTATTACACACCACCATCTATATACCACTATTACATACCACCATCTATATACCACTATTACATACCACCATCTATATACCACTATTACACACCACCATCTATATACCACTATTACACACCACCATCTATATACCACTATTACATACCACCATCTATATACCACTATTACACACCACCATCTATATACCACTATTACACACCACCATCTATATACCACTATTACACACCACCATCTATATACCACTATTACACACCACCATCTATATACCACTATTACACACCACCATCTATATACCACTATTACACACCACCATCTATATACCACTATTACACACCACCATCTATATACCACTATTACACACCACCATCTATATACCACTATTACACACCACCATCTATATACCACTATTACACACCACCATCTATATACCACTATTACACACCACCATCTATATACCACTATTACACACCACCATCTATATACCACTATTACATACCACCATCTATATACCACTATTACATACCACCATCTATATACCACTATTACACACCACCATCTATATACCACTATTACACACCACCATCTATATACCACTATTACATACCACCATCTATATACCACTATTACACACCACCATCTATATACCACTATTACACACCACCATCTATATACCACTATTACACACCACCATCTATATACCACTATTACATACCACCATCTATATACCACTATTACATACCACCATCTATATACCACTATTACACACCACCATCTATATATCACTATTACATACCACCATCTATATACCACTATTACATACCACCATCTATATACCACTATTACACACCACCATCTATATACCACTATTACACACCACCATCTATATACCACTATTACATACCACCATCTATATACCACTATTACATACCACCATCTATATACCACTATTACATACCACCATCTATATACCACTATTACACACCACCATCTATATACCACTATTACACACCACCATCTATATACCACTATTACATACCACCATCTATATACCACTATTACACACCACCATCTATATACCACTATTACATACCACCATCTATATACCACTATTACACACCACCATCTATATACCACTATTACATACCACCATCTATATACCACTATTACACACCACCATCTATATACCACTATTACACACCACCATCTATATACCACTATTACATACCACCATCTATATACCACTATTACACACCACCATCTATATACCACTATTACACACCACCATCTATATACCACTATTACACACCACCATCTATATACCACTATTACACACCACCATCTATATACCACTATTACACACCACCATCTATATACCACTATTACATACCACCATCTATATACCACTATTACACACCACCATCTATATACCACTATTACATACCACCATCTATATACCACTATTACATACCACCATCTATATACCACTATTACATACCACCATCTATATACCACTATTACACACCACCATCTATATACCACTATTATATACCACCATCTATATACCACTATTACATACCACCATCTATATACCACTATTACATACCACCATCTATATACCACTATTACACACCACCATCTATATACCACTATTACATACCACCATCTATATACCACTATTACATACCACCATCTATATACCACTATTACACACCACCATCTATATACCACTATTATATACCACCATCTATATACCACTATTACATACCACCATCTATATACCACTATTACATACCACCATCTATATACCACTATTACACACCACCATCTATATACCACTATTACATACCACCATCTATATACCACTATTATATACCACCAACTAACATCTATATACCACTATTTGGGCAGTCTTGAAACAACATTTTGAACAGAAATGCAGTGTTTCATTGGATCAGTCTAAAATGTTGCACATACACTGATGCCATCTAGTGGACAAAATCTAAATTGCACCAGGGCTGGAATAATACATTATGGCCTTTCTCTTGCATTTCAAAGATGATGGTTAAAAAAAATACAAAATAACGGTTGTTTTTTTCTTTGTGTTATCTTTTACCAGATCTATTGTGTTATATTCTCCTACATTCCTTTCACATTTCCACAAACTTCAAAGTGTTTCCTTTCAAATGGTACCAAGAATATGCATATCCTTGATTCAGGGCCTGAGCTACAGGCAGTTAGATTTGGGTAAGACATTTTAGGCGAGAATTGAAAAAAATGGGCTAATCCTTAAGAGGTTTTATGTCCCAGTTTAGGTCACCTATCAGGACAAATTCAGACTGAGTGTAAGGGGCCAGGAGAGAGATTACGGCATTTAGGGCCAGTGCTGATGGTGCACGATAACACCCAGCAACAGTCAACAAAGATCTATTTGAAAGTTTAAAACCAGCAAATCAAATTGTTTGGGGACAGACTTGGTGGAGACAACCAAACACTGAAGGTGTTCCTTGGTAAAGATTTTCACTCCATCACATTTGTAAGATCTGTCTTGCTGAAAAAAGTTATACCCAGAAAGGTTAACATCAGTATTCAAAACACTCTTTCTTAACTACGTCTCAGTAATGACCAACACATCTGGATTGGAGCTGTGAACCCACTCTTTCAATTGATCCATTTTAGGTAATAAGCTTCTAGTGTTAACGTGCAGAAAACCCAGGCTTTTACGAGAGCAGAAATCAGTGAAGCAGATATCAGAGCACAAGTCAGAATTGGGGCTAGCAACAGTAGATGGGCCAGGGTGTACATGCACATTTCCAGATATAATCAACAGTAATACAATCAGGGCACGGCAGAGGACAGGGAGAGCTCTGCAGTGCTGATTTACGACATCTGAATGTGCATCAGATGGCAACAAGATCATATTGTACAGCAATTTCATCAGGTAACATGAATACAAAGCCAGCGAGAGGTAGTTAGAATAGGATGGGAAGCCAAGAGTCCTTGTAACCAATAGAGAGTCAGGGTACCGAGTGTGGGAACAAACATAGTCTGTCCCACGGTTGGGTAAACAAGCAAGTTCATAGTCAACAAAGCACGCAGGAGTCATGAGGCAAATAGCATAAAGCACAAGAGAAATGGTAACGACTTGGGGCTAGCCATTGTCAGTTCAGAGTCACTTGCCCCAACAGTGTGGGTGTGTTGGAGGAGAGTGAAAGCTCTGGAGAGAGGAGGGAGTGTGGCGGAGGAGATTGAAAGCTCAGGAGAGAGGAGGGAGTGTGGCGGAGGAGATTGAAAGCTCAGAAGAGAGGAGGGAGTGTGGCGGAGGAGATTGAAAGCTCAGGAGAGAGGAGGGAGTGTGGTGGAGGAGAGAGAAAGCTCTGGAGAGAGTAGGGAGTGTGGCGGAGGAGATTGAAAGCTCTGGAGAGAGGAGGGAGTGTGGTGGAGGAGAGAGAAAGCTCAGGAGAGAGGAGGGAGTGTGGTGGAGGAGATTGAAAGCTCTGGAGAGAGTAGGGAGTGTGGCGGAGGAGATTGAAAGCTCTGGAGAGAGGAGGGAGTGTGGTGGAGGAGAGAGAAAGCTCAGGAGAGAGGAGGGAGTGTGGTGGAGGAGATTGAAAGCTCTGGAGAGAGTAGGGAGTGTGGCGGAGGAGATTGAAAGCTCTGGAGAGAGGAGGGAGTGTGGTGGAGGAGAGAGAAAGCTCAGGAGAGAGGAGGGAGTGTGGCGGAGGAGATTGAAAGCTCTGAAGAGAGGAGGGAGTGTGGTGGAGGAGATTGAAAGCTCTGGAGAGAGTAGGGAGTGTGGCGGAGGAGATTGAAAGCTCTGGAGAGAGGAGGGAGTGTGGTGGAGGAGATTGAAAGCTCTGGAGAGAGTAGGGAGTGTGGCGGAGGAGATTGAAAGCTCTGAAGAGAGGAGGGAGTGTGGTGGAGGAGATTGAAAGCTCTGAAGAGAGGAGGGAGTGTGGTGGAGGAGATTGAAAGCTCTGGAGAGAGTAGGGAGTGTGGCGGAGGAGATTGAAAGCTCTGGAGAGAGGAGGGAGTGTGGTGGAGGAGATTGAAAGCTCTGGAGAGAGTAGGGAGTGTGGCGGAGAAGATTGAAAGCTCTGGAGAGAGGAGGGAGTGTGGTGGAGGAGAGAGAAAGCTCTGGAGAGAGGAGGGAGTGTGGTGGAGGAGAGTGAAAGCTCTGAAGAGAGGAGGGAGTGTGGTGGAGGAGAGTGAAAGCTCTGAAGAGAGGAGGGAGTGTGGTGGAGGAGAGTGAAAGCTCTGAAGAGAGGAGGGAGTGTGGTGGAGGAGAGTGAAAGCTCTGAAGAGAGGAGGGAGTGTGGCGGAGGAGAGAGAAAGCTCTGGAGAGAGGAGGGAGTGTGGTGGAGGAGATTGAAACCTCTGGAGAGAGGAGGGAGTGTGGTGGAGGAGAGAGAAAGCTCTGGAGAGAGGAGGGAGTGTGGTGGAGGAGATTGAAAGCTCTGGAGAGAGGAGGGAGTGTGGTGGAGGAGAGAGAAAGCTCTGGAGAGAGGAGGGAGTGTGGTGGAGGAGATTGAAAGCTCTGGAGAGAGGAGGGAGTGTGGTGGAGGAGATTGAAAGCTCTGGAGAGAGGAGGGAGTGTGGTGGAGGAGAGAGAAAGCTCTGGAGAGAGGAGGGAGTGTGGTGGAGGAGATTGAAACCTCTGGAGAGAGGAGGGAGTGTGGTGGAGGAGAGTGAAAGCTCTGAAGAGAGGAGGGAGTGTGGTGGAGGAGAGTGAAAGCTCTGAAGAGAGGAGGGAGTGTGGTGGAGGAGAGTGAAAGCTCTGAAGAGAGGAGGGAGTGTGGCGGAGGAGAGAGAAAGCTCTGGAGAGAGGAGGGAGTGTGGTGGAGGAGATTGAAACCTCTGGAGAGAGGAGGGAGTGTGGTGGAGGAGAGAGAAAGCTCTGGAGAGAGGAGGGAGTGTGGTGGAGGAGATTGAAAGCTCTGGAGAGAGGAGGGAGTGTGGTGGAGGAGAGAGAAAGCTCTGGAGAGAGGAGGGAGTGTGGTGGAGGAGATTGAAAGCTCTGGAGAGAGGAGGGAGTGTGGTGGAGGAGATTGAAAGCTCTGGAGAGAGGAGGGAGTGTGGTGGAGGAGAGAGAAAGCTCTGGAGAGAGGAGGGAGTGTGGTGGAGGAGATTGAAAGCTCTGGAGAGCGGGGGGAGTGTGGCGGGGGTACCTGCACCAGACAGGGGGAGACAGGCCTGGGCAGATGGTGATGTCTACTGTTTGCTGATGATCTGGTGCTTCTGTCACCAACCAAGGAGGGCCTACAGCAGCACCTAGATCTTCTGCACAGATTCTGTCAGACCTGGGCCCTGACAGTAAATCTCAGTAAGACCAAAATAATGGTGTTCCAAAAAAGGTCCAGTCGCCAGGACCACAAATTCCATCTAGACACCGTTGCCCTAGAGCACACAAAAAACTATACATACCTCGGCCTAAACATCAGCACCACAGGTAGCTTCCACAGAGCTGTGAACGATCTGAGAGACAAGGCAAGAAGGGCATTCTATGCCATCAAAAGGAACATAAATTTCAACATACCAATTAGGATCTGGCTAAAAATACTTGAATCAGTCATAGAGCCCATTGCCCTTTATGGTTGTGAGGTCTGGGGTCCGCTCACCAACCAAGATTTCACAAAATGGGACAAACACCAAATTGAGACTCTGCATGCAGAATTCTGCAAAAATATCCTCCGTGTACAACGTAGAACACCAAATAATGCATGCAGAGCAGAATTAGGCCGATACCCACTAATTATCAAAATCCAGAAAAGAGCCGTTAAATTCTACAACCACCTAAAAGGAAGCGATTCCCAAACCTTCCATAACAAAGCCATCACCTACAGAGAGATGAACCTGGAGAAGAGTCCCCTAAGCAAGCTGGTCCTAGGGCTCTGTTCACAAACACAAACACACCCCACAGAGCCCCAGGACAACAGCACAATTAGACCCAACCAAATCATGAGAAAACAAAAAGATAATTACTTGACACATTGGAAAGAATTAACAAAAAAACAGAGCAAACTAGAATGCTATTTGGCCCTAAACAGAGAGTATACAGTGGCAGAATACCTAACCACTGTGACTGACCCAAACCTAAGGAAAGCTTTGACTATGTACAGACTCAGTGAGCATAGCCTTGCTATTGAGAAAGGCCGCCGTAGGCAGACATGGCTCTCAAGAGAAGACAGGCTATGTGCTCACTGCCCACAAAATGAGGTGGAAACTGAGCTGCACTTCCTAACCTCCTGCCCAATGTATGACCATATTAGAGAGACATATTTCCCTCAGATTACACAGATCCACAAAGAATTCGAAAACAAATCCAATTTTGATAAACTCCCATATCTACTGGGTGAAATTCCACAGTGTGCCATCACAGCAGCAAGATTTGTGACCTGTTGCCACAAGAAAAGGGCAACCAGTGAAGAACAAACACCATTGTAAATACAACCCATATTTATGTTTATTTATTTTAACTTGTGTGCTTTAACCATTTGTACATTGTTACAACACTGCATATATATAATATGACATTTGTAATGTCTTTATTGTTTTGAAACTTCTGTATGTGTAATGTTTACTGTTCATTTTTATTGTTTATTTGACTTTTGTATATTATCTACCTCACTTGCTTTGGCAATGTTAACACATGTTTCCCATGCCAATAAAGCCCATTGAATTGAATTGAATTGAATTGGTGAACAGATCACCTGGTGGAATCCAAGTAGCAGTGTAGCAGGTATCACACCCACTTGGGAGAACATTTTTTCGGGAGGCAGATTCCTTGTAGAAAATCTAAGCTAGCTAGCTAACGTAGCTAGTAAGTCTCTGTCCACTGTCTTGTCCAAGTGGAAAAGGAGGTAGTTAGCTAGCTATACCTTTTCAGTTTCTGCGAATGGTCCTTTGCGATGTCCAACAATGTTGTCGTGAGATGAATCCAGGGGGTACTGTATTTTAGTTACCTCTGCACAGATGGAGGGGGCTTCAAAGGCCTCTGCATTTGGGTGGTGGTGGGGCTGTGAAACTCTCCTGCCATTGTTAGGCTCAAGAGTTAACACCTCTCACTTCACACTTGAAACAATGACTGGTAAATGATCCAAGACCAGCTCAGTTAAAACTTCTGAAGGCTAGGCGTCCGGCTAGCGGGACACCTGTTGACAACATCCGTTGAAATTGGAGGGAGCGCAATTAAAATAAATAACCCAATTGGGTAAATATTGGACAGAACACATGCTGGGTTATTTTGACCTAGCCAGTTGGGCCCATTGGGTTTAGTTTAGTAGGATCCCCATTAGCTACTGCACATGCAGCAGATACTCTTCCTAGGGTCCACATCTAACGAACACATACATGACAAAGTACAGAACAATTACAGAACAACAAGATATTACATTAAATTCAAAATAAATAAATAATGTCCAACCTGGAGAGGTCTACAAGCCACAGTGTCTCACACCCACTGTGAAATATGGTGGAGGATTGGTGATGATCTGGGGGTGCTTCAGGAAGGCTGGAATCGGCCAGATTTATCTTTGTGAAGGACGCATGGATCAAGCCACATACAAGGTTGTCCTGGAAGAAAACGTGCTTCCTTCTGTTCTGACTTTGTTCCCCAACTCTGAGGATTGGTTTTTCCAGCAGCACAATGCTCCATGCCACACAGCCAGGTCAATCAAGGTGTGGTTGGAGGACCACCAGATCAATACCTTGTCATGGCCAGCCCAATCTCCAGACCGGATCCCCATTTAAAACCTCTGGAATGTGATCAAGAGGAAGATGGATGGTCACAAGCCATCAAACAAAGCCGAGCTGCTTGAATTTTTGCGCCAGGAGTGGCATAAAGTCACCCAACATCAATGTGAAAGACTGGTGGAGAGCATTTATTTTTTTATTTTATTTCACCTTTATTTAACCAGGCAGGCCAGTTGAGAACAAGTTCTCAATGACATGGCCAAGATAAAGCCTGCGACAAAAACAACAACACAGAGTTACACATGGGATAAACAAAAGTACAGTCAATAACACAATAGAAAAAGTCTATGTGCAGTGTAGTAAGATTAGGGAGGTAAGGCCTAAAAAATAGGCCATAGAGGCAAAATAATTACAATTTAGCATTAATACTGGAGTGATAGATGTGCAAGTAGAGGTACTGGGGTGCAAAAGAGCAAAAATAAATAAATAACAGTATGGGATGAGGTAATCGGATGGGCTATTTAAAGATGGGCTGTGTACAGGTGCAGTAATCGGTAAGCTGCTCTGACAGCTGATGCTTAAAAATAATCCCTACCATTGTGACAATGAGTCGCCCATTTTAAATATATATCGGAGGATTTTTATTTTTGTATTGCTTGTAACTGTTTCGGGTAATGTAAGTTATTGTGCTGTTAGTAGAATAACCTGTGTGTAAATGTAATCTGTTGCTGTATTTCTTTGTGTTTTTGTGTTATCTGTGATCGTTTTGTTTGTCTTGTTTAGTTTTTAAATCATTGTACCTAAACTGTATGTGTAAACATGTATACGCAGGGCCCAGCTGTAAAAGAGACCTTGGTCTCAGTCTGTGTTCCTTGTTGAAATAAAGGTAGAATCATAATGCTGCATGATCTTAGGGGCGTTGGCAAACACAATGGAAGTCATTTAATGTATGCACCCCTAATTGCGCCGAATACATCTGTTTGTCCTACAGTTATTGTAAGCAGTAATCATGAGCCTATAAACCAGATTTACACTGTTAGAAATGAGGTGTTGCGCAATAGTAGGAAGACCACTTTATGCAGCTCACCCTGCACTATCAGCTCCAATGTAAATAACATGAGTAAGTCTACCTCTGATAAGCTTCCCAGCATTAAAAACAATCAAGCAACCAGGAAAGTGCTAAAAATAGCCCACATTAACATATGTAGATTAAGAAACAAGGTCCATGAAGTCAATAACTTGCTTGTAACAGATGACATTCATATTCTGACTATCTCTGGAATAAGTAGAATAATTAGAATAATCAATTTCATAAATGCGTCAAGTGCAGCATCTGTTTGCTCCTCATTACACACCACGGACCAGCAAATATTCTTTACATCATCAGCATATGAATCACTACAAAACTTAGTGTATGACCTCTTATACACTATATTAGGCCCAGCCTTTGGTTTTCCTAGATATGGCTACTATATTGTGATCACTACATCTGATGGATCTGGATACTGCTTTAAAGCAAATTTCTGCAGCATTAGTAAAGATGTGATCAATACATGTTGATGATTTAATTCCTGTGCTGTTTGTAACTACCGTGGTAGGTTGACTGATAACCTGAACCAGGTTGCAGAAACTGGTTACAGTTTGAAGCTTTATCTTGAGTGGGCAGCCTGATGAAAGCCAGTCAATATTTAAATCACCCAGAAAATATGCCTCTCTGTTGATATCACATACATTATCAATCATTTCACACATATTATCCAGATACTGACTGTTAGCACTTGGTGGTCTATAGCAGCTTCCCACCAGAATGGGCTTTAGGTGAGGCAGATGAACCTGTAGCCATATTACTTCAACAGGATTTACAGGAATGTGGTTCTGAATATAAACAGCAAGTTGACATTTCTGTCTTTTCTGTAAATGTTAAAACCTTGGTTTTCTAACCACTGTATCGTCAAAGGTATAATCTGAGTTTCAGAGACAGTCAGAATATGAATGTAATCTGTTACTAGCACGTTACTGATTTCATGAACAATAACTATTTTTTAGCACTTTTCTGGGATGCTTGCTTGTTTTCATTGCTTTAATGGGAAGCTTAGCAGAAGTAGACATGCTCATGTTCTTTATGTTAGCGCAGGGTGAGCTGCACACAGTGGTCTTCCTACTAGGGCACACCACCTCAGTGCTAACAGTATTACTCTGGTTCATAGGCACATGATTACTGCATACAACAGCTGTAGGATCAGCAGAGGCATTCAAGGCAGTTAGAGGGACATCAATTAGGTTAGTTACATTGTGTCTACCAACGCCCCTGGTTTAATGTACACTTGCTGAAGCATCATGACAGCTCAGCGTCACAATGGTAGGGATTAACTGAGCTGGGCTTGAGTCATTGATAAGTCGATGTGTCAACGCAGCCTTATAATTCTGTGAAAGGATCCAGGAGGCCAAATGATTTGGGTGGATCCCATCCTCCTTTATATAACGTGTTTTGTTTCCAAAAGGTGTCGAAATTGTCAAGAAAAGTTACACCTGTCATAATCATAATCACGTAGTGTACAATGCCACGATTCAGAGGGGGCACAGGGCCAGATATGATGGGTCTTTTATATAGTGTCTAAGGAAGCCACTTCAATCCTACTGTATAATCCTCGGCAAGCAAACAATTGCCGCATTGGAACTCTGAGTGATCCAGTTTGTCCTGAAACAAAGTGTACTAGATACAGGTCCTGCCACATTGGAACTCTGACTGATCAGTTTGTCCTGAAACAAAGTGTACTAGATACAGGTCCTGCCACATTGGAACTCTGACTGATCAGTTTGTCCTGAAACAAAGTGTACTAGATACAGGTCCTGCCACATTGGAACTCTGACTGATCAGTTTGTCCTGAAACAAAGCGTAGTAGATACAGATCCTACAGCACTGGAACCACTCATTTATTTCTCCAGACAAAGAGGGCTCCATTGGACAATTCATCTGGGATTAACTTTGTTAGCTTGATGTCTAGCAGTTTAGCTGGTAGCTTAGCTAGCTAGCTAGCTAGCTAGCTAAGGTTAACGGCTCTGTCAAGCAGGCTCCAACCTGTCTGTTAAGCGGGATTCCGGGACAAGAAATAGCTGTCCTAGTTGTTAAAAGCTAACTGCGTCGCGGAATTCATGCAAAAACAAGCTCAGTATTTATATCTAACGAAGATTGGTTATTTCTTTGTAAAAGATTCCAGCATACAGTGTCAATATACTTCTGTTATTAGTTTGTTATTAGTTTGTTACTAGTCTGTTATTAGTCTGTTATTAGTTTGTTACTAGTCTGTTATTAGTCTGTTATTAGTCTGTTATTAGTCTGTTATTAGTCTGTTACTAGTCTGTTATTAGTCTGTTATTAGTCTGTTATTAGTCTGTTATTAGTCTGTTACTAGTCTGTTATTAGTCTGTTATTAGTCTGTTATTAGTCTGTTATTAGTCTGTTACTAGTCTGTTATTAGTTTGTTACTAGTCTGTTATTAGTCTGTTATTAGTCTGTTATTAGTCTGTTATTAGTTTGTTACTAGTCTGTTATTAGTCTGTTATTAGTCTGTTATTAGTCTGTTATTAGTTTGTTACTAGTCTGTTATTAGTCTGTTATTAGTCTGTTATTAGTCTGTTATTAGTTTGTTACTAGTCTGTTATTAGTCTGTTATTAGTCTGTTATTAGTCTGTTATTAGTTTGTTACTAGTCTGTTATTAGTTTGTTACTAGTCTGTTATTAGTCTGTTATTAGTCTGTTATTAGTCTGTTATTAGTCTGTTATTAGTCTGTTATTAGTCTGTTACTAGTCTGTTATAAGTCTGTTACTAGTCTGTTATTAGTTTGTTACTAGTCTGTTATTAGTCTGTTATTAGTTTGTTATTAGTCTGTTATTAGTTTGTTATTAGTCTGTTACTAGTCTGTTATTCGTTTGTTACTAGTCTGTTATTAGTTTGTTACTAGTCTGTTACTAGTCTATTATTAGTCTGTTATTAGTCTGTTATTAGTTTGTTACTAGTCTGTTATTAGTCTGTTATTAGTCTGTTATTAGTTTGTTATTAGTCTATTATTAGTCTGTTATTAGTCTGTTACTAGTCTGTTATTAGTCTGTTATTAGTCTGTTATTAGTTTGTTACTAGTCTGTTACTAGTCTGTTATTAGTCTGTTATTAGTCTGTTATTAGTCTGTTATTAGTCTGTTATTAGTCTGTTATTAGTCTGTTACTAGTCTGTTATTAGTCTGTTATTAGTCTGTTATTAGTCTGTTATTAGTCTGTTATTAGTTTGTTACTAGTCTGTTATTAGTCTGTTATTAGTCTGTTATTAGTCTGTTATTAGTTTGTTACTAGTCTGTTATTAGTCTGTTATTAGTCTGTTATTAGTCTGTTATTAGTTTGTTACTAGTCTGTTATTAGTCTGTTATTAGTCTGTTATTAGTCTGTTATTAGTTTGTTACTAGTCTGTTATTAGTTTGTTACTAGTCTGTTATTAGTCTGTTATTAGTCTGTTATTAGTCTGTTATTAGTCTGTTATTAGTCTGTTACTAGTCTGTTATTAGTTTGTTATTAGTCTGTTATTAGTTTGTTATTAGTCTGTTACTAGTCTGTTATTCGTTTGTTACTAGTCTGTTATTAGTCTGTTATTAGTTTGTTATTAGTCTGTTATTAGTCTGTTATTAGTCTGTTATTAGTTTGTTACTAGTCTGTTACTAGTCTGTTATTAGTCTGTTACTAGTCTGTTATTAGTCTGTTATTAGTCTGTAATTAGTCTGTTACTAGTCTGTTATTAGTCTGTTATTAGTCTGTTATTAGTCTGTTACTAGTCTGTTATTAGTCTCTTATTAGTCTGTTATTAGTTTGTTACTAGTCTGTTATTAGTCTGTTATTAGTATGTTACTAGTCTGTTATTAGTCTGTTATTAGTCTGTTATTAGTCTGTTATTAGTCTGTTACTAGTCTGTTATTAGTCTGTTATTAGTCTGTTATTAGTCTGTTACTAGTCTGTTACTAGTCTGTTATTAGTCTGTTATTAGTCTGTTATTAGTCTGTTATTAGTCTGTTACTAGTCTGTTATTAGTCTGTTATTAGTCTGTTATTAGTCTGTTATTAGTCTGTTACTAGTCTGTTATTAGTCTGTTATTAGTCTGTTATTAGTCTGTTATTAGTCTGTTATTAGTCTGTTATTAGTCTGTGTATGAGTGAAATGGAGCAGAATGTGTGTGTACTCTATTTGCAGCCTTTTTATCAATCTCCGTGGAGCCAAACATTCTTTTGGATAAACTCCCCCTGTTCCCTCTCCTCTCCCCGTCCTCGCTCGTACCCTCACTCTCTCCCTCCCTCTCTATCCCCTTACTCACTCCCTCCCTCCCTTTCCCTCACTCTCTCTTTCTCCCTCTGTCAGTCATTGAGTCATGATGGCGGAGCGGACGGTGCCTCATGCATATCCCATGAGTACTCAGTGTGAATTGAACTCTCCCAGACGGATCTACGACCAGAACTTTGGAGAAGGTAGGAACCTCTCCCTCCCTCTGTCGCTCTCTGTCTGTCTTTGCCTCTCTGTGTGTTTTTAAATCAGAGGTGTATTTAGTTTGTGATCTAGCGAGAGCTACGCTATAAAACTATCACTGGATCACTGGCTGTAGCTAACATGCTGTATCTCAGTACAAGTAATGAGTGGTGTTTGAGTGTGTGTCACTAGTCACTATAAATCCAAAACAAACAGAGATGAATGTCCAATATTGTTTTCCCCTGAACTAGGGAGCCCCGCCCCTCAGAAGGACTGTGTGTATAAATAGAACTTCCAGCTAAACAGGGTTCCATAACAACCCAGCCTGGAACACACACGCAGGCTGTAAAGCCTGCATAGAGACTGGGTATGGAAAAAAATGTCTGATTCAAATAGAGATAGGGGGTTGGTGGTAGAGGAGAGTGATTACATTGTAATCATTTAGCAGACACTCTTATCCAGAGAGATTTACAGGAGCGATTAGGGTAAAAAGCCTAACTCAAGGGGACATTGGCCGATTTTTCACCTAGTCAACTCAGGGGTTCAAACCAGCAACCTGTTGGTTACTGACCCAATAATCTCAACCGCTAGGTTAAATGCCGCTGTGTGAGGAGGAGGGGCTAGAGGAGAGAGAGGAGGAGGGGCTAGAAGAGAGAGAGGAGTAGGGGCTAGAGGAGAGAGAGGAGGAGGGGCTAGAGGAGAGAGAGGAGGAGGGGCTAGAGGAGAGAGAGGAGGAGGGGCTAGAGGAGAGAGAGGAGGAGGGGCTAGAGGAAAAAAGGAGGAGTGGCTAGAGGAGAAAAGGAGGAGGGGCTAGAGGAAAGAGAGGAGGAGGAGGGGCTAGAGGAGAAAAGGAGGGGCAAGAGGAGAGAGAGGAGGAGGGGCTAGAGGAGAGAGAGGCGGAGGAGGGGCTAGAGGAGAAAAGGAGGGGCTAGAGGAGAGAGAGGAGGAGGGGCTAGAGGAGAGAGAGAAGGAGGGACTAGAGGAGAAAAGGAGGAGTGGCTAGAGGAGAGCGAGGAGGAGGGGGGGAGAGGAGGAGAAGAGGAGTGGCTAGAGGAGAGCGAGGAGGAGGGGCTAGAGGAGAGAGAGGAGGAGGGGCTAGAGGAGAAAAGGAGGAGGGGCTAGAGGAGAAAAGGAGGAGTGGCTAGAGGAGAGAGAGGAGGAGGGGCTAGATGAGAGAGAGGAGGAGGGGCTAGAGGAGAGAGAGGAGGAGGGGCTAGAGGAGAGAGAGGAGGAGGGGCTAGAGGAGAAAAGGAGGAGTGGCTAGAGGAGAGCGAGGAGGAGGGGCTAGAGGAGAAAAGGAGGAGTGGCTAGAGGAGAGCGAGGAGGAGGGGCTAGAGGAGAAAAGGAGGAGTGGCTAGAGGAGAGCGAGGAGGAGGGGCTAGAGGAGAGAGAGGAGGAGGGGCTAGAGGAGAGCGAGGAGGAGGGGCTAGAGGAGAAAAGGAGGAGTGGCTAGAGGAGAGAGAGGAGGAGGGGCTAGAGGAGAAAAGGAGGGGCTAGAGGAGAGAGAGGAGGAGGGGCTAGAGGAGAGCGAGGAGGAGGGGCTAGAGGAGAAAAGGAGGAGTGGCTAGAGGAGAGCGAGGATGAGGGGCTAGAGGAGAGCGAGGAGGAGGGGCTAGAGGAGAAAAGGAGGAGGGAATAGAGGAGAGAGAGGAGGAGGGGCTAGAGGAGAGAGAGGAGGAGGGGCTAGAGGAGAGAGAGGAGGAGGGGCTAGAGGAGAGAGAGGAGGAGGGGCTAGAGGAGAGAGAGGAGGAGGGGAATAGAGGAGAGGCAGGAAAAGGACAGGTGAGTTTCTCCTAAGCCTTGTAGCTAAAGTGGTATTTTTTCAGACCCACACACCATCCTAGAACAGCTGCACTGGGTTTTATAGTAAGTACTGTAAACCCCCCCCCCCCCCCCAGCCCTGAGAGAACTATCAAACTAGTGTAAACCTCTTCCCCCCAACCCTGAGAGAACTATCAAACTAGTGTAAACCTCTTCCCCCCAGCCCTGAGAGAACTATCCATCTATTATAAACCTCTTCCCCCTCCAGCCCTGAGAGAACTATCAAACTACTGTAAACCTCTTCCCCCCAACCCTGAGAGAACTATCAAACTAGTGTAAACCTCTTCCCCCCAGCCCTGAGAGAACTATCAAACTACTGTAAACCTCTTCCCCCCAGCCCTGAGAGAACTATCCATCTACTGTAAACCTCTTCCCCCCCAACTCTGAGAGAACTATCAAACTACTGTAAACCTCTTCCCCCCAACCCTGAGAGAACTATCCATCTACTGTAAACCTCTTCCCCCCCAACCCTGAGAGAACTATCCATCTACTGTAAACCTCTTCCCCCCAGCCCTGAGAGAACTATCAAACTAATGTAAACCTCTTCCCCCCAGCCCTGAGAGAACTATCAATCTACTGTAAACCTCTTCCCCCCAACCCTGAGAGAACTATCAAACTACTGTAAACCTCTTCCCCCCAACCCTGAGAGAACTATCAATCTACTGTAAACCTCTTCCCCCCAGCCCCGAGAGAACTATCAATCTACTGTAAACCTCTTCCCTCCAACCCTGAGAGAACTATCCAACTACTATAAACCTCTTCCCCCCAACCCTGAGAGAACTATCAATCTACTGTAAACCTCTTCCCCCCAGCCCTGAGAGAACTATCAATCTACTGTAAACCTCTTCCCTCCAACCCTGAGAGAACTATCCAACTACTATAAACCTCTTCCCCCCAACCCTGAGAGAACTATCCAACAACAGTAAACCCTGACTCCTCCCCAGCTATATTATTCTATTATCTGACTCCTCCCCAGCTATATTATTCTATTATCTGACTCCTCCCCAGCTATATTATTCTATTATCTGACTCCTCCCCAGCTATATTATTCTATTATCTGACTCCTCCCCTGCTATATTATTCTATTATCTGACTCCTCCCCAGCAACATGATTCTGTTATCTGACTCCTCCCCTGCTATATGATTCTCTCCTGACTCCTCCCCCAGCTATATGATTCTATTATCTGACTACTACCCAACAATATGATTCTATAATCTGACTACTACCCAACAATATGATTCTATAATCTGACTACTACCCAGCAATATGATTCTATAATCTGACTACTACCCAACAATATGATTCTATAATCTGACTACTACCCAGTAATATGATTCTATAATCTGACTACTACCCAGCAATATGATTCTATAATCTGACTACTACCCAGTAATATGATTATATTATCTGACTACTACCCAACAATATGATTCTATAATCTGACTACTACCCAACAATATGATTCTATAATCTGACTACTACCCAGCAATATGATTCTATAATCTGACTACTACCCAGCAATATGATTCTATAATCTGACTACTACCCAACAATATGATTCTATAATCTGACTACTACCCAGCAATATGATTCTATAATCTGACTACTACCCAGCAATATGATTCTATAATCTGACTACTACCCAGCAATATGATTCTATAATCTGACTACTACCCAGCAATATGATTCTATAATCCGACTACTACCCAGTAATATGATTCTATAATCTGACTACTACCCAGCAATATGATTCTATAATCTGACTACTACCCAACAATATGATTCTATAATCTGACTACTACCCAGCAATATGATTCTATAATCTGACTACTACCCAACAATATGATTCTATAATCTGACTACTACCCAACAATATGATTCTATAATCTGACTACTACCCAGCAATATGATTCTATAATCTGACTACTACCCAGTAATATGATTCTATAATCTGACTACTACCCAGCAATATGATTCTATAATCTGACTACTACCCAACAATATGATTCTATTATCTGACTACTACCCAACAATATGATTCTATTATCTGACTACTACCCAACAATATGATTCTATAATCTGACTACTACCCAACAATATGATTCTATAATCTGACTACTACCCAACAATATGATTCTATAATCTGACTACTACCCAGCAATATGATTATATTATCTGACTACTACCCAACAATATGATTCTATAATCTGACTACTACCCAACAATATGATTCTATAATCTGACTACTACCCAACAATATGATTCTATAATCTGACTACTACCCAACAATATGATTCTATTATCTGACTACTACCCAGCAATATGATTATATTATCTGACTACTACCCAACAATATGATTCTATAATCTGACTACTACCCAGCAATATGATTATATTATCTGACTACTACCCAACAATATGATTCTATAATCTGACTACTACCCAGCAATATGATTATATTATCTGACTACTACCCAACAATATGCTTCTATAATCTGACTACTACCCAGCAATATGATTCTATAATCTGAGTAATCTCCCAGCTGTATGATTCTGATATCTGACTCCTCCCCCAGCTGTATGATTCTGATATCTGACTCCTCCCCCAGCTGTATGATTCTGATATCTGACTCCTCCCCCAGCTGTATGATTCTGATATCTGACTCCTCCACCAGCTGTATGATTCTTATATCTGACTCCTCCCCCAGCTGTATGATTCTGATATCTGACTCCTTCCCCAGCTGAATGATTCTGATATCTGACTCCTCCCCCAGCTGTATGATTCTGATATCTGACTCCTCCCCCAGCTGTATGATTCTGATATCTGACTCCTCCCCTGCTATATGATTCTCTCCTGACTCCTCCCCCAGCTGTATGATTCTGATATCTGACTCCTCCCCCAGCTGTATGATTCTGATATCTGACTCCTCCCCCAGCTGTATGATTCTGATATCTGACTCCTCCCCCAGCTGTATGATTCTGATATCTGACTCCTCCCCCAGCTGTATGATTCTGATATCTGACTCCTCTCCCAGCTGTATGATTCTGATATCTGACTCCTCCCCCAGCTCTTACCCCCCAGGACCTCCTGACCCCCACCCTGTACCATGGTTACTATGTCCGTCCACGAATCACCAAGCAGCTAGGGCGAGGCTTCTCTGATATAGAGGCGGAGCCAGGGAAGTGGACCGTCCGATTGGACGTGTGTCAGTTCACTCCTGATGAAGTCACCGTCCGCACTGTCGACAACCTACTGGAGGTAAAAACTTCTAAACCCTGGCCTCTAGCGAAATGGGTGATGGACATCCACAAATTAATACATACCATATGAAACGTAACATATCATACTACATGGAGCGTCTCTGACTTACTTACAGAATGATACGAAATGCTCTGAGACCAGGTTGCTTTGAATGCCACTGTGGTCAACTTATTGCCCCCGCCCCGTGAAGGGGTTGCATCAGAGCGAGACTTCAAAATGGTCCTCAATGGCGATGCCCACGATAAAAATACCTCTATCATGCTCTATTCCCCTGACCCCTGACCTGTTACCCCTGATCTCAAACCCCTAAGCAAACCTTCTGGAGTTAAAGACCTGTCTCTCTCCCTCTTCCTTGGTTCGTTGTGTTGTGTGTGTGTGTGTGTGTGTGTGTGTGTGTGTGTGTGTGTGTGTGTGTGTGTGTGTGTGTGTGTGTGTGTGTGTGTGTGTGTGTGTGTGTGTGGTGTGTGTGTGTGTGTGTGTGTGTGTGTGTGGTGGTGTGTGTGTGTGTGTGTGTGTGTGTGTGTGTGTGTGTGTGTGTGTGTGTGTGTGTGTGTGTGTGTGTGTGTGTGTGTGTGTGTGTGTGTGTGTGTGTGTGTGTGTCAGGTCAGTGGGAACCACTCCCAGAGACAGGATGTCCACGGGTTCATCAGTCGGTCGTTTACGAGGACCTACATACTTCCTGTGGGTGTCGACCCTCTACTGCTCTTCGTCGACCTATCACACGACGGCATCCTCTCTGTCTCCGCTCCCCGGACAACCCCCGACCCGCCTTCCACACACACGCATATCATACACACACACACCGACAAGACAACCAAGTGACGACACACAGACACAACCAAAATACGACCTAGTGTCCTCTGTCATGGATCAACCCCAATACCCTCTAGGATCAACCCCAATACCCTCTAGTGTACTCTGTCATGGATCAACCGCAATACCTCTAGGATCAACCCCAATACCCCCTAGTGTCCTCTGTCATGGATCAACCCCAATACCTCTAGGATCAACCCCAATACCCCCTAGTGTCCTCTGTCATGGATCAACCGCAATACCTCTAGGATCAACCCCAATACCCCCTAGTGTCCTCTGTCATGGATCAACCCTAATACCCCCTAGTGTCCTCTGTCATGGATCAACCCCAATACCCCCTAGTCTCCTCTGTCATGGATCAACCCCAATACCCCCTAGTGTCCTCTGTCATGGATCAACCCCAATACCCCCTAGTCTCCTCTGTCATGGATCAACCCCAATACCCCCTAGTGTCCTCTGTCATGGATCAACCCCAATACCTCCTAGTGTCCTCTGTCATGGATCAACCCCAATACCCTCTAGTGTCCTCTGTCATGGATCAACCCCAATACCCCCTAGTGTCCTCTGTCATGGATCAACCCCAATACCCTCTAGTGTCCTCTGTCATGGATCAACCACAAAACCCCCTAGTGTCCTCTGTCATGGATCAACCCCAATACCCTCTAGTGTCCTCTGTCATGGATCAACCCCAATACCCCCTAGTGTCCTCTGTCATGGATCAACCCCAATACCCCTAGTGTCCTCTGTCATGGATCAACCCCAATACCCCTAGTGTCCTCTGTCATGGATCAACCCCAATACCCTCTAGTGTCCTCTGTCATGGATCAACCCCAATACCCTTTAGGATCAACCCCAATACCCTCTAGTGTCCTCTGTCATGGATCAACCCCAATACTTCTAGGATCAACCCCAATACCCTCTAGTGTCCTCTGTCATGGATCAACCCCAATACCCTCTAGTGTCCTCTGTCATGGATCAACCCCAATACCCTCTAGTGTCCAATGTCATGGATCAACCCCAATACGCTTTAGTGTCCTCTGTCATGGATCAACCCCAATACCCCCTAGTGTCCTCTGTCATGGATCAACCCCAATACCCTCTAGTGTCTTCTGTCATGGATCAACCCCAATACCCTCTAGTGTCCTCTGTCATGGATCAACCCCAATACCCCCTAGTGTCCTCTGTCATGGATCAACCCCAATACCCTCTAGGATCAACCCCAATACCCCCTAGTGTCCTCTGTCATGAATCAACCCCAATACTTCTAGGATCAACCCCAATACCCTCTAGTGTCCTCTGTCATGGATCAACCCCAATACCCCCTAGTGTCCTCTGTCATGGATCAACCCCAATACCCTCTAGTGTCCTCTGTCATGGATCAACCCCAATACCCCCTAGTGTCCTCTGTCATGGATCAACCCCAATACCCCTAGTGTCCTCTGTCATGGATCAACCCCAATACCCCCTAGTGTCCTCTGTCATGGATCAACCCCAATACCCTCTAGGATCAACCCCAATACCCTCTAGTGTCCTCTGTCATGGATCAACCCCAATACCCCCTAGTGTCCTCTGTCATGGATCAACCCCAATACCCCCTAGTATCCTCTGTCATGGATCAACGCCAATACTTCTAGGATCAACCCCAATACCCTCTAGGATCAACCCCAATAACCCCTAGTGTCCTCTGTCATGGATCAACCCCAATACCCCTAGTGTCCTCTGTCATGGATCAACCACAATACCCCCTAGTGTCCTCTGTCATGGATCAACCCCAATACCCCTAGTGTCCTCTGTCATGGATCAACCCCAATACCCCCTAGTGTCCTCTGTCATGGATCAACCCCAATACCCCTAGTGTCCTCTGTCATGGATCAACCCCAATACCCTCTAGTGTCCTCTGTCATGGATCAACCCCAATACCCCCTAGTGTCCTCTGTCATGGATCAACCCTAATACCCCCTAGTGTCCTCTGTCATGGATCAACCCCAATACCCCTAGTGTCCTCTGTCATGGATCAACCCCAATACCCCCTAGTATCCTCTGTCATGGATCAACCCCAATACCCCTAGTGTCCTCTGTCATGGATCAACCCCAATACCCCTAGTGTCCTCTGTCAGACCTTGGGAGACAGTACAAGGAACGTAGACCGTGGGGGAAAGCAGAAGGAACAGAGACCGTGGGGGATAGGATACTGTGGCGGATAGTAGAAGGAATGTAGACCGTGGGAGATAGAGCAAGGACCGTAGACCGTGGGGGATAGCAGACTGTGGGGGATAGCAGACTGTGGGGGATAGCAGACTGTGGGGGATAGCAGACTGTGGGGGATAGCAGACTGTGGGGGATAGCAGACTGTGGGGGATAGCAGACTGTGGGGGATAGCAGACCGTGGGGGATAGCAGACCGTGGGGGATAGCAGACTGTGGGGGATAGCAGACTGTGGGGGATAGCAGACTGTGGGGGATAGCAGACCGTGGGGGATAGCAGACTGTGGGGGATAGCAGACTGTGGGGGAGAGCAGACTATGGGGGATAGCAGACTGTGGGGGATAGTAGACTGTGGGGGATAGCAGACTGTGGGGGATAACAGACTGTGGGGGATAGCAGACTGTGGGGGATAGCAGACTGTGGGGGATAGCAGACTGTGGGGGATAGCAGACTGTGGGGGATAACAGACTGTGGGGGATAGCAGACTGTGGGGGATAGCAGACTGTGGGGGATAACAGACTGTGGGGGATACCAATACCCCCTAGTGTCCTCTGTCATGGATCAACCCCAATACCCTCTAGGATCAACCCCAATACCCCCTAGTGTCCTCTGTCATGAATCAACCCCAATACTTCTAGGATCAACCCCAATACCCTCTAGTGTCCTCTGTCATGGATCAACCCCAATACCCCCTAGTGTCCTCTGTCATGGATCAACCCCAATACCCCCTAGTGTCCTCTGTCATGGATCAACCCCAATACCCCTAGTGTCCTCTGTCATGGATCAACCCCAATACCCCCTAGTGTCCTCTGTCATGGATCAACCCCAATACCCTCTAGGATCAACCCCAATACCCTCTAGTGTCCTCTGTCATGGATCAACCCCAATACCCCCTAGTGTCCTCTGTCATGGATCAACCCCAATACCCCCTAGTATCCTCTGTCATGGATCAACCCCAATACTTCTAGGATCAACCCCAATACCCTCTAGGATCAACCCCAATAACCCCTAGTGTCCTCTGTCATGGATCAACCCCAATACCCCTAGTGTCCTCTGTCATGGATCAACCCCAATACCCCCTAGTGTCCTCTGTCATGGATCAACCCCAATACCCCCTAGTGTCCTCTGTCATGGATCAACCCCAATACCCCCTAGTGTCCTCTGTCATGGATCAACCCCAATACCCCTAGTGTCCTCTGTCATGGATCAACCCCAATACCCTCTAGTGTCCTCTGTCATGGATCAACCCCAATACCCCTAGTGTCCTCTGTCATGGATCAACCCCAATACCCTCTAGTGTCCTCTGTCATGGATCAACCCCAATACCCCCTAGTGTCCTCTGTCATGGATCAACCCTAATACCCCCTAGTGTCCTCTGTCATGGATCAACCCCAATACCCCTAGTGTCCTCTGTCATGGATCAACCCCAATACCCCCTAGTATCCTCTGTCATGGATCAACCCCAATACCCCTAGTGTCCTCTGTCATGGATCAACCCCAATACTCCTAATGTCCTCTGTCAGACCTTGGGAGACAGTACAAGGAACGTAGACCGTGGGGGAAAGCAGAAGGAACAGAGACCGTGGGGGATAGGATACTGTGGCGGATAGTAGAAGGAATGTAGACCGTGGGAGATAGAGCAAGGACCGTAGACCGTGGGGGATAGCAGACTGTGGGGGATAGCAGACTGTGGGGGATAGCAGACTGTGGGGGATAGCAGACTGTGGGGGATAGCAGACTGTGGGGGATAGCAGACTGTGGGGGATAGCAGACCGTGGGGGATAGCAGACCGTGGGGGAGAGCAGACTGTGGGGGATAGCAGACTGTGGGGGATAGCAGACTGTGGGGGATAGCAGACCGTGGGGGATAGCAGACTGTGGGGGATAGCAGACTGTGGGGGATAGCAGACTATGGGGGATAGCAGACTGTGGGGGATAGTAGACTGTGGGGGATAGCAGACTGTGGGGGATAACAGACTGTGGGGGATAGCAGACTGTGGGGGATAGCAGACTGTGGGGGATAGCAGACTGTGGGGGATAGCAGACTGTGGGGGATAACAGACTGTGGGGGATAGCAGACTGTGGGGGATAGCAGACTGTGGGGGATAACAGACTGTGGGGGATAGCAGACTGTGGGGGATAGCAGACTGTGGGGGATAGCAGACCGTGGGGGATAGCAGACCGTGGGGGACAGCAGACTGTGGGGGATAGCAGACTGTGGGGGATAGCAGACTGTGGGGGATAGCAGACCGTGGGGGATAGCAGACTGTGGGGGATAGCAGACTGTGGGGGATAGCAGACTGTGGGGGATAGCAGACTGTTGGGGATAGCAGACTGTGGGTGATAGGAGACTGTGGGGGAAAGCAGACTGTGGGGGATAGCAGACTGTGGGGGATAGCAGACTGTGGGGGATAGCAGACTGTGGGGGATAGCAGACTGTGGGGGATAGCAGACTGTGGGGGATAAGACGCCATCATTGGTGCCCAATCAGCGATGCTGATCTAACACGGCGGATATTCATCAAATCCGTCATGATTAATGTGTTCTATCAGGCCCACAATGTGGTTTCTACAATCCCATTGATGTGTTCTATCAGGCCCAGTTGGATATATTTGTCTGTTTTCGCTGCATAATATTTAGAAGTTGTCTTTTTCGGGATTATCATTTTTTGGTGCTCAATGCTAACTCCCGTCGGGATAAACTGGTAGCAAGGCATAGAGAAATCAGTGGTGGTAGTGAAAGTCGTTATTAACTGTAGTGCATTTGATTGGTGACGAACATGTACTGTATAGGGGATGGCATCTTTACAAGCATTATACTCCAATATCTACCACAACATAGTGTGGAATATAGTAACAATAGCCTAAATGTAGGTTCATTCAGATGGCCGGTAATGAAGAGATTATGGATCAACCGTTTCCATGGTTTCTGTGGAACTCTTACATAATCTACTAGATCGGACATTTCTAAAGATTTATATTGTTGCTTAGTGATGATCTAGTTTACAATAAAATATACCTATTGTTTCTGTAATAAACAACAGTGTTGTTTCTTAATCTAGAATAATGATCTCCCTAGATCATAAATAAATGAATAAATGAGGATTGAGTTCTCGAATTGAATGGTTTATTAACCGGAACTCACACATGCTACTGTTTGGTCTTAGCCTACGCCAGATTATTCCCTATTCAAACACTGTGTTAGGATGTGAAGGAGGCAGAACAATGCAAACATGGCAATATATCAAACCTGTAGTGCCAGACCCCTCCCCAGACCCCTCCCCAGCCACCTCCCCAGCCTCCTCCCAAGCCCCCTCCCCAGCCACCTCCCCAGCCACCTCCCCAGCCACCTCCCCAGCCACCTCCCCAGCCACCTCCCCAGCCCCCTCCCCAGCCACCTCCCCAGCCTCCTCCCAAGCCCCCTCCCCAGCCACCTCCCCAGCCTCCTCCCAAGCCCCCTCCCCAGCCACCTCCTCAGCCAACTCCCCAGCCACCCGACGTTCCACCAACCCAAGGATACCAGGCACCGAAACATTTCCTTCCTTTGATTGACAGACAGAGCATCAGAACACAGGCACATAACTGTCCAAGCCGGTCGCTAGTCGATACAATTGTTTTTGTTGTGTGATCTTTTTAGATTGGTTCTGTGAATAATAAAAGTCAAGTTTTAAGACTAAGGGGGTATCTGTGATTTCTGTAGTCTGGCTCTCTGCAGCGAGGCTGTGTGTGTGTCTGTGTGTATTTAAATAACTGAGAAAGAAATATGTCATTAATTTTGACGTTTTTGCCAAGGGTAATTCTACTCAGATGTTTGGTGTTTCTCAAAGAAAAAAATGTACATGAAAACAAGTAATCTATCGTTGAATGACAACAAAGACTTTATTGAAGAATCCCTACTGTTGACCAATCACAGACGAAGGGGCGTAGACTTTATTGAAGAATCCCTACTGTTGACCAATCACAGACGAAGGGGCGTAGACTTTATTGAAGAATCCCTACTGTTGACCAATCACAGACGAAGGGGCGTAGACTTTGGCTCCTAATTTGGACTTGCCTCTAGAAAAAAAAAAACTCACCAAGTCCAAAACGAACAAAAACGTCACAAAATGTCATCATAAGATATGCACAAAATCTTTCTAATTGTTTCGGCTGTATACGTGAAAATGAACACGCCAAAATGAAATGCAAAGCACACTGGGTATTATTATTGGCCTTGTTTTGGGGTCGAGCTCATTAGAATATTACACAGCATGCTTTGCAATTGTTAATGTTTACGTATACTGTACATTTAGTTAACTTATCACACCATAGTGCCATCAGACTTCTGATACCAATGCAGAGTGAAAGGGGGACCCAAAATTGTAAACCACTTTTAGAAAATGGTATGGAAAAGTATTTTGTATTTTGAAAATATAAATTACAGCTAAAATACCTACTAAATCCAGTATTCAACAGTGTGAATACACCTCATTCAGGGGTTTTCTTTATTTTTACTATTTTCTTAATTGTAGAATAATAGTGAATACATCAAAACTATGAAATAACACATATGGAATCATGTAGTAACCAAAAAAGTGTATATTTCATATTTGAGATTCTTCCAATAGCCACCCTTTGCCTTGACAGCTTTGCACACTCTTGGCATTCTCGCAACCAGCTCCATGGGGTAGTCACCGGGAATGCATTTCAATGAACGGGTGTGCCTCCTTAAAAGTGAATTTGTGGAGTTTCTTTCCTTCTTAATGCGTTTCAGCCAATCAGTTGTGTTGTGACAAGGTAGAGTTGGTATACAGAAGATAGCCCTATTTGGTAAAAGTCCATATTATGGCAAGAACAGCTCAAATAAGCAAAGAGAAATGACAGTCCATCATTACTTTAAGATATGAAGTTCAGTCAATACGTAAAAATTCAGGAACTTTGAACTATTCTTCAAGTGCAGTCGCAAAAACCATCAAGCGCTATGATGAAACTGGCTCTCATGAGGACCGCCACAGGAATGGAAGACCCAGAGTTACCTCTGCTGCAGAAGATAAGTTCATTAGAGTTACCAGCCTCAGAAATTGCAGCCCAAATAAATGCTTCACAGAATTCGAATAACAGACACATCTCAACATCAACTGTTCAGAGGAGACTGCGTGAATCAGGCCATCATGGTCGAATTGCTGATGATGGAGTGCTGAAACAGATGACCTAACCTCCACAATCACACGACCTCAACCTGCAAAGAAACCCCTACTAAAGGACACCAATAAGAAGGGACTTACTTGGGCCAAGAAACATGAGCAATGGACATTAGACTGGTGGCAATCTGTCCTTTGGTCTGATGAGTCAAAAATAGCAGATTATTGGTTCCAACCACCTTGTCTTTGTGAGACGCAGAGTAGGAGAACGGATGAGCTCCGCATGTGTAGTTCCCACCTTGAAGCATGGAGGAGGAGGTGTGATAGTGTGGGGGTGCTTTGCTGGTGACACTGTCTGTGATTTATTTAGAATTCAAGGCACACTTAACCAGCATGGCTACCACAGCATTCTGCAGCTATATCCCATCCCATCTGATTTGGTGTTTAGTGGGACTAACATTTGTTTTTCAACAGGACAATGACCCAACACACCTCCAGGCTGTGTAAGGGCTATTTGAGACAAGAAGGAGTATGATGGGGTGCTGCATCAGATGACCTGGCATCCACCATCACCCGACCTCAACCCAATTGAGATGGTTTGGGATGAGTTGGACCCCAGAGTGAAGGAGAAGCAGCCAACAAGTGGAAGCTCAGTGGAAACTCCTTCAAGACTGTTGTAGATAATATTATAATCCGTCTTTATTAATGTATATATTATTAAATAAATATTGTCAATATTAATAAAGACAATATGTATCAAATAATATCTACATTAATAAAGAGAGTATACTGGGGATAATAATAATATCTACATAAATAAAGGCAGTATGTATATAATAATATCTACAGTTGAAGACGGAAGTTTACATACACCTTAGTCAAGTTGGGACATTTTGGCCCATTCGTCCTGACAGAGCTGGTGTAACTGGGTCCGGTTTTTAGGCCTCCTTCAGTTCTGCCCACAAATGTTCTATATGATTGAGATCTGGGCTTTGTGATGGCCACTCCAATACCTTGACCTTGTTGTCCTTAAGCCATTTTGCCACAACTTTGGAATCATGCTTGGGGTCATTGTCCATTTGGAAGACCCATTTGCGACCAAGATTTAACTTCCTGACTGATGTCTTGAGATGTTGCTTCAATATATCCACACACTTTTCCTCCCTCATGATTTCGTCTATTTTTTGAAGTTTGCCAGTCCCTCCTGCAGCAAAGCACCCCCAAAAAATGATGCTGCCACCCCCGTACTTCACGGTTGGGATGGTGTTCTTCGGCTTGCAAGCCGCCCCCTTTTTCCTCCAAACATAACGATGGTCATATGGCCAAACAGTTCTATTTTTGTTTCATCAGACCAGAGAACATTTCTCCAAGAAGTGCAATCTTTGTCCCCATGTGCAGTTGCAAACCGTAGTCTGGCTATTTTATGGCTGTTTTGGAGCAGTGGCTTCTTCCTTGCTGAGCGGCCTTTCAGGTTATGTCGATATAGGACTCGTTTTACTGTGCATATACATCATTTTGTACCTGTTTCCTCCAGCAACATCACAAACAAAGGTCCTTTGCTGTTGTTCTGGGATTGATTTTCGCACCAAAGTACGTTTATATCTATTTTAATAAAGACAGTACATATACAATAATATCTACATTAATATAGACAGTATGTATATTATAATATCTACATTAATAAAGGCAGTATGTCATGGAGATATTATTATATACATACTGCCTTCATTAATATAGATATTATCATATTACAATGTGACCTCTCTGTGACCTCTCTCCAATACTAGATCACTGACCCATCGCTGTGATCTGTATGCTATGGTGCAATGGACCTCTCTCTCCACCAGGAGGCTAAAGCACTGGTACACTTTTTTTATTTTCTATTTTAAATGTAACCTTTATTTAAATAGGCAAGTCAATTAAGAACAACTTCTTACTTACAATGACGGCCTACAAATCATTGATAGCACAACTCCCTTTGTATCTCTGTTCCTTCCTGACCAGATGAGTTACTAAAATACAGTCTTCGTTCACTGTCGCTTCTCTTTACTCTACTGTTCCTAAGGAACTGAGAAACAATGTTTAACACTTTCATCCTGGAACATGCTTCAAAAGATGCTTCCTTGTCTGTTTTTAAGATTCTGATTGACAACATTGTTTGTGATTAGCTCCAGTTGTTTCTAATATTTAATTGTATCTGTAACTTGTGACACTTTGTCTTTTGTGTGTATTCTGTATTTTTCTGTAATATTGTATGTACATGCTGCTATTTCCCTGTTTTGCCTTCTTGCCTGATCGCCCTCGTAAAATTGTTTTTTAATCTCACTGATTCTTACCTGGTTAAATAAAATAAAAATAAAAATACAGTCTTAATTAACGTAGATATTATTATATATATATATATATATATATATATACACTGTCTTTATTAATATGCAGTGCATTCAAAAAGTTTTCACACCCCTTGTCTTTTTACACATTTTGTACATTACAGCGTTATTCTAAAATTGGCTAAATACATTTTTCCTCACCAATAATGACAAAGCAAAAAAATCACATTTACATAAGTATTCTGACCCTTTACTCGATATTTTGTTGAAGCACCTTTAGCAGCCATTACAGCTTTGAGTCTTCTTGGGTATGACACTACAAACTTGGCACACCTGTATTTGGGGAGTTTCTCCCATTCATCTCTGCAGATCCTCTCAAGCTCTGTCAGGTAGGATGGGGAGCGTCATTGCACAGCTATTTTCAGGTCTCTCCAGAGTGGTTCGATCGGGATCAAGTCCGGGCTTAGGCTGGGCCACTCAAGGACATTCAGAGACTTGTCCCGAAGCCACTCCTGCGTTGTCTTGGCTGTGTGTTTAGAGTTGTTGTCCTTTTATAAGGTGAACCTTTGCCCCAGTCTGAGGTCCTGAGCGCTCTGGAGCAGGTTTTCATCAAGGATCTATCTATACTTTGCTCTGTTCAGATGTAGAACTTGGCATTCAGGCCGAAGAATTCAATCGTGGTTTCATCAGACCAGAGAATCTTGTTTCTCAATATCTGATTTGATTTTCCTTTTGGTAAACTCCAAGCGGGCTGTCAAGTTCCTTTTACTGAGGAGTGGCTTCCGTCTGGCCACTCTACCATAAAGGCCTGATTGGTGGAGTGCTGCAGAGATGGTTGTCCTTCTGGAAGGTTCTCCAATCTCTACAGAGGAACTCTGGAGCTCTGTCCGAGTGACCATCGGGTTCTTGGTCACCTCCTTGACCAAGGCCCTTCTTACCTAATTGCTCAGTTTAACTGGGCGGCCAGCTTTAGGAAGAGTCTTGGTGGTTCCAAACTTCTTCAATATATAAGAATGATGGAGGCCACTGTGTTCTTGGGGACCTTCAATGCTGCAGACATGTTTTGGTACCTTTCCCCAGATCTGTTCTTCGACACAATCCTGTCTCGGAGCTCTACGGACAATTCCATCAACCTCATGGCTTGGTTTTTGATCTTACATGCACTGTTAACTGTGGGACCTTATATAGGCAGGTGTGTGCATTTCCCAATCATCTCCAATCAATTGAATTTACCACAAGTGGACTCCAATCAAGTTGTGGAAACATCTCGAGGATGATCAATGGAAACTGGATCCACCTGACCTCAATGTCGTGTCCATAGCAATGGATCTGAATACTTATGTAAATAAGGTAATTCTGTTTCTTATTTTTTATACAATTACAAAAAATTCTAAAAACCTGTTTTCCCTTTGTCTTTATGGGGTATTGAGTGTAGATTGATGAGGATAATTTATTTATATTTTTTAGAATACGTCTGTAATGTAACAAAATGTGGAAAAAGTCAAGGGGTATGAATACTTTCCAAATGCCCTGTACATATTGGCTTCAATAATGTAGATATTATTATATAGTGCCAGTATACTGTCTTTATTAATGTAGATATTATTATTTACTTATTGGCTTTTTGAATGTAGATATTATTATATACCACCAGCATACTGTATATATTAATGTAAATATTAATATATATATATGTACTGAACAAAAATATAAACGCAACATGCAACAATTTCAATGATTTTACAGTTCATATAAGGAAATTAGTCAATTGAAAAGAATGTATTAGGCCCTAATATATGGATTTCATGACTGGGCAGTGGCGCAGCCATCGGTTGGTCTGGGAGGGCATAGGCCCACCCACTTGGGAGACAGATATACCCCCTGGGGAGACAGGCCCACCCACTGGGGAGACAGGCCCACCCACTGGGGAGACAGGCCCAGCCACTGGGGAGACAGATATACCCCCTGGGGAGACAGGCCCAGACACTGGGGAGACAGATATACCCCCTGGGGAGACAGATATACCCCCTGGGGAGACAGATATACCCCCTGGGGAGACAGGCCCAGACACTGGGGAGACAGATATACCCCCTGGGGAGACAGGCCCACCCACTGGGGAGACAGGTCCACCCACTGGGGAGACAGATATACCCCCTGGGGAGACAGATATACCCCCTGGGGAGACAGGCCCAGACCATCAGAAATAGTTTCCCCACACAAATTGTGTTTATTACTGACAGAAATAATTCTTAGTTTCATCAGATGTCCATGTGCACATTTTAGAGTGGCCTTTTATTGCCCCCAGTACAAGGTGCACCTGTGTAATGATCATGCTGTTTATTAATCAGCTTCTTGATATGCTACACCTGTCAGGAGGATGGAATATCTTGGCAAAGGAACAATGCTCACTAACAGGGATGCAAAAACATTTGAGATAAAAACGCTTTTTGTTTGTATGGCAACATTTCTGGGATCTTTTTTTTCAGATCATGAAACATGGGGCCAAAACTTTACATGCTGTGTTTATATATATTTTTTAAAATATTTGGACATCCCTTCTTATACCTGAGTCTCATCACTAGTAATATAAATATCCCTGACCAGGTAGTGAACATCCCTTCTTATACCTGAGTCTCATCACTAGTAATATAAATATCCCTGACCAGGTAGTGAACATCCCTTCTTATACCTGAGTCTCATCACTAGTAATATAAATATCCCTGACCAGGTAGTGAACATCCCTTCTTATACCTGAGTCTCATCACTAGTAATATAAATATCCCTGACCAGGTAGTGAACATCCCTTCTTATACCTGAGTCTCATCACTAGTAATATAAATATCCCTGACCAGGTAGTGAACATCCCTTCTTATACCTGAGTCTCATCACTAGTAATATAAATAACCCTGACCAGGTAGTGGACATCCCTTCTTATACCTGAGTCTCATCACTAGTAATATAAATATCCCTGACCAGGTAGTGAACATCCCTTCTTATACCTGAGTCTCATCACTAGTAATATAAATAACCCTGACCAGGTAGTGAACATCCCTTCTTATACCTGAGTCTCATCACTAGTAATATAAATATCCCTGACCAGGTAGTGAACATCCCTTCTTATACCTGAGTCTCATCACTAGTAATATAAATAACCCTGACCAGGTAGTGAACATCCCTTCTTATACCTGAGTCTCATCACTAGTAATATAAATATCCCTGACCAGGTAGTGAACATCCCTTCTTATACCTGAGTCTCATCACTAGTAATATAAATAACCCTGACCAGGTAGTGAACATCCCTTCTTATACCTGAGTCTCATCACTAGTAATATAAATATCCCTGACCAGGTAGTGAACATCCCTTCTTATACCTGAGTCTCCTCACTAGTAATAGAAATAGGTATGGCGTCATGTGGGCGAGCGGTTTGCTGATGTCAACGTTGTGAACAGAGTGCCCCATGGTGGCGGTGGGGTAATGGGTAATGGTATGGGCAGGCATAAGCTATGGACAACAAAAACAATTGCGTTTTATTGATGGCAATTTGATTGCACAGCGATACCGTGACGAAGCCCATTGTCCTACCATTCATCCGCTGCCATCACCTCATGTTTCAGCATGATAATGCACGGCCCCATGTCTCAAGGATCTGTAAACAATGTGTGGAAGCTGAAAATGTCACACTTCTTCAATGGAGAACAAACTTCTCCAGTGTGCCAGTGGCCATCAAAGGTGAGCATTTGCCCACTGAAGTCTATTGTGACGCCAAACTGCAATCAGGTCAAGACCCTGGTGAGGATGACGAGCAAATGAGCTTCCTAGAGTTTCTGAAAGTTTGTGCAGAAATTATTAGGTTGTGCAAACCAAACAGTTTCATCAGCTGTCCGGGTGACTGGTCTCAGATGATCCCCCAGGTGAAGAAGCTGGGATGATTACAAGTGGTCTGCGGTTGTGAGGCCGGTTGGAAGTACTGCCAAATTCTCTAAAACAATGTTGGAGAGGTGGCTCTCTGGCAACAGCTCTGGTGGATATTTCTGCAGAAAGCATGCCAAACTCAAAACTTCAGACATCTGTGGCATTGTGTTTTTGTGGCCTTTTATTGTCCCCAGCACAAGGTGCACCTGTGTAATGATCATGCTGTTTAATCAGCTTCTTGATATGCCACACCTGTCAGGTGGATGGATTTTCTTGGCCAAGGAAAAATGCTCACTAACAGGGATGTAAACAAATGCACAGAATTTGAGAGTTCCTGTCAAGGCAGCAGCTACTCTTCCTGGGGTTTATTATGGATCCCCATTAGTTCCTGTCAAGGCAGCAGCTACTCTTCCTGGGGTTTATTATGGATCCCCATTAGTTCCTGCCAAGGCAGCAGCTACTCTTCCTGGGGTTTATTATGGATCCCCATTAGTTCCTGCCAAGGCAGCAGCTACTCTTCCTGGGGTTTATTATGGATCCCCATTAGTTCCTGCCAAGGCAGCAGCTACTCTTCCTGGGGTTGATTATGGATCCCCGTTAGTTCCTGCCAAGGCAGCAGCTACTCATCCTGGGGTTTATTATGGATCCCCGTTAGTTCCTGCCAAGGCAGCAGCTACTCTTCCTGGGGTCCAGCAAAATTAAAGCAGTTATAATTTTTTTCAACATTACAATACATTCACAACAGATTTCACAACACATTAAGTATGTGCCCTCAGGTCCCTACTCTACTACCACATATCTACAACATAAAATCCATCTGTACATGTGTGCATAGTGTGTATGTTTTCATGTGTCTGTGCCTATGTTTGTGTTGCTTCAAAGTCCCCATAACGTGTATTTGTATCTGTTCTTTTACGGCTAGGCGCACCGCCATCGGGACACCGGTCGACCACTTCCGGTGAAATTGGAGGGCGCGCAATAAAAATAAATAATCAGAAAAAGTATGGATATTAAACATTTAGGTACTTACAAGTATCTTATATCGGTTTAAAGATTAAATTATTGTTAATCTAACTGCATTGTCCGATTTACAATAGTTTTGACAGTGTAAGTATGCCATGCGATTGTTTGAGGACGGCGCCCCACATCAAAATATTACTTTTTGAAAATCCTCTGATTTGCAATCCAAAGGGTCCCAGCTACAACATGTATGGTCGTTTTGTTAGATAAAATCCTTCTTTATATCCCAAAAAGTCTGTTTAGTTGGTGCCATCGATTTGAGTAAACCACTCGGTCAACATGCAGAGAAAGGAATCCAAAAAACGAACGCTAAACTTTGTTAAAACAAGTCAAAATACGTTTCTATTTAATCATCAGGTACCCTAAAATGTAATTAAACTATAATATTTCATACTGAAATAAGTATTTTCAATAGAAAAGCTAAATTAGCAGATGTGCGTCCTCTTTGTCGTCCACGAAAATACTCATTTCCATCTCTGACTCCCAGTACTAAAGCTCAAAATTCTTGCTCATTTGGGAAGAAACAAGCCTGAAACCTTGAAGAAAGACTGTTGACATCTAGTGGAAACCATAGGAATTGCAATCTGGGAGCAGGATATGGATATGACCCTATACGTTCCATTGGAAGAGCATGGGCTTTCAAAAAAACACATTTCCGGTTGGTTTTTCTATGGAGTTTCTCCTACCATATCTATTGTGTTATAGTCTCAAACATTATTTTAACATTTCTACAAACTTTAAAGTGTTTTCTATCCAATGGTACCAATTATATGCATATCCTGGCTTCTGGGCCTGAGTAACAGGCAGTTATCTTTGGGCACGTCAGTCAGGAGGAATTTCAGAAAAAAGGAACCATCACCATTTTGTTCTATATAAATGA
>NC_092109.1:48019785-48039785 GCF_045679555.1 Salvelinus alpinus
CAGTAATATATAGTGGAACCATCATCATGTTGTATATAAATGACAGTAATATATAGTGGAACCATCATCATGTTGTATATAAATGACAGTAATATATAGTGGAACCATCATCATGTTGTATATAAATGACAGTAATATATAGTGGAACCATCATCATGTTGTATATAACTGACAGTAATACACAGTGGAACCATCATCATGTTGTATATAACTGACAGTAATATACAGTGGAACCATCATCATGTTGTTGTATATAACTGACAGTAATACACAGTGGAACCATCATCATGTTGTATATAACTGGCAGAAATACACAGTGGAACCATCATCATGTTGTTGTATATAACTGACAGTAATACATAGTGGAACAATCATCATGTTGTATATAACTGACAGTAATACACAGTGGAACCATCATCATGTTGTATATAACTGACAGTAATACACAGTGGAACCATCATCATGTTGTTGTATATAACTGACAGTAATACATAGTGGAACCATCATCATGTTGTTGTATATAACTGACAGTAATACACAGTGGAACCATCATCATGTTGTTGTATATAACTGACAGTAATACACAGTGGAACCATCATCATGTTGTATATAACTGACAGTAATACACAGTGGAACCATCATCATGTTGTATATAACTGACAGTAATACACAGTGGAACCATCATCATGTTGTATATAACTGACAGTAATACACAGTGGAACCATCATCATGTTGTTGTATTAAACTGACAGTAATACACAGTGGAACCATCATCATGTTGTATATAACTGACAGTAATACACAGTGGAACCATCATCATGTTGTTGTATATAACTGACAGTAATACACAGTGGAACCATCATCATGTTGTTGTATATAACTGACAGTAATACACAGTGGAACCATCATCATGTTGTTGTATATAACTGACAGTAATACACAGTGGAACCATCATCATGTTGTTGTATATAACTGACAGTAATACATAGTGGAACCATCATCATGTTGTATATAACTGACAGTAATACACAGTGGAACCATCATCATGTTGTATATAACTGACAGTAATACACAGTGGAACCATCATCATGTTGTTGTATATAACTGACAGTAATACACAGTGGAACCATCACCATGTTGTATATAACTGACAGTAATACACAGTGGAACCATCATCATGTTGTATATAACTGACAGTAATACACAGTGGAACCATCATCATGTTGTATATAACTGACAGTAATACACAGTGGAACCATCATCATGTTGTTGTATATAACTGACAGCAATACACAGTGGAACCATCATCATGTTGTATATAACTGACAGTAATACACAGTGGAACCATCATCATGTTGTATATAACTGACAGTAATACACAGTGGAACCATCATCATGTTGTATATAACTGACAGTAATACACAGTGGAACCATCATCATGTTGTTGTATTAAACTGACAGTAATACACAGTGGAACCATCATCATGTTGTATATAACTGACAGTAATACACAGTGGAACCATCATCATGTTGTATATAACTGACAGTAATACACAGTGGAACCATCATCATGTTGTATATAACTGACAGTAATACACAGTGGAACCATAATCATGTTGTATATAACTGACAGTAATACATAGTGGAACCATCATCATGTTGTTGTATATAACTGACAGTAATACACAGTGGAACCATCATCATGTTGTATATAACTGACAGTAATACACAGTGGAACAATCATCATGTTGTATATAACTGACAGTAATACACAGTGGAACCATCATCATGTTGTATATAACTGACAGTAATACACAGTGGAACCATCATCATGTTGTATATAACTGACAGTAATACACAGTGGAACCATTATCATGTTGTATATAACTGACAGTAATACATAGTGGAACCATCATCATGTTGTATATAACTGACAGTAATACACAGTGGAACCATCATCATGTTGTATATAACTGGCAGTAATACACAGTGGAACCATCATCATATTGTATATAACTGACAGTAATACACAGTGGAACCATCATCATGTTGTATATAACTGACAGTAATACACAGTGGAACCATCATCATGTTGTATATAACTGACAGTAATACACAGTGGAACCATCATCATGTTGTTGTATATAACTGACAGTAATACATAGTGGAACCATCATCATTTTGTATATAACTGACAGTAATACACAGTGGAACCATCATCATGTTGTATATAACTGACAGTAATACACAGTGGAACCATCATCATGTTGTATATAACTGACAGTAATACACAGTGGAACCATCATCATGTTGTATATAACTGACAGTAATACATAGTGGAACCATCATCATGTTGTATATAACTGACAGTAATACACAGTGGAACCATCATCATGTTGTATATAACTGACAGTAATACATAGTGGAACCATCATCATGTTGTATATAACTGACAGTAATACACAGTGGAACCATCATCATGTTGTTGTATATAACTGACAGTAACACACAGTGGAACCATCATCATGTTGTATATAACTGACAGTAATACTTAGTGGAACCATCATCATGTTGTATATAACTGACAGTAATACATAGTGGAACCATCATCATGTTGTATATAACTGACAGTAATACTTAGTGGAACCATCATCATGTTGTATATAACTGACAGTAACACACAGTGGAACCATCATCATGTTGTATATAACTGACAGTAATACATAGTGGAACCATCATCATGTTGTTGTATATAACTGACAGTAATACACAGTGGAACCATCATCATGTTGTATATAACTGACAGTAATACACAGTGGAACCATCATCATGTTGTATATAACTGACAGTAATACACAGTGGAACCATCATCATGTTGTATATAACTGACAGTAATACACAGTGGAACCATCATCATGTTGTATATAACTGACAGTAATACACAGTGGAACCATCATCATGTTGTATATAACTGGCAGTAATACACAGTGGAACCATCATCATGTTGTATATAACTGACAGTAATACACAGTGGAACCATCATCATATTGTATATAACTGACAGTAATACACAGTGGAACCATCATCATGTTGTATATAACTGACAGTAATACACAGTGGAACCATCATCATGTTGTATATAACTGACAGTAATACATAGTGGAACCATCATCATGTTGTATATAACTGACAGTAATACACAGTGGAACCATCATCATGTTGTTGTATATAACTGACAGTAACACACAGTGGAACCATCATCATGTTGTATATAACTGACAGTAATACACAGTGGAACCATCATCATATTGTATATAACTGACAGTAATACACAGTGGAACCATCATCATGTTGTATATAACTGACAGTAATACACAGTGGAACCATCATCATGTTGTATATAACTGACAGTAATACATAGTGGAACCATCATCATGTTGTTGTATATAACTGACAGTAATACATAGTGGAACCATCATCATGTTGTATATAACTGACAGTAATACACAGTGGAACCATCATCATGTTGTTGTATATAACTGACAGTAACACACAGTGGAACCATCATCATGTTGTATATAACTGACAGTAATACACAGTGGAACCATCATCATGTTGTATATAACTGGCAGTAATACACAGTGGAACCATCATCATGTTGTATATAACTGACAGTAATACACAGTGGAACCATCATCATGTTGTATATAACTGACAGTAATACATAGTGGAACCATCATCATGTTGTATATAACTGACAGTAATACATAGTGGAACCATCATCATGTTGTATATAACTGACAGTAATACACAGTGGAACCATCATCATGTTGTATATAACTGACAGTAATACACAGTGGAACCATCATCATGTTGTATATAACTGACAGTAATACATAGTGGAACCATCATCATGTTGTTGTATATAACTGACAGTAATACACAGTGGAACCATCATCATGTTGTATATAACTGACAGTAATACACAGTGGAACCATCATCATGTTGTATATAACTGACAGTAATACATAGTGGAACCATCATCATGTTGTATATAACTGACAGTAATACACAGTGGAACCATCATCATGTTGTATATAACTGACAGTAATACACAGTGGAACCATCATCATGTTGTTGTATATAACTGACAGTAATACATAGTGGAACCATCATCATGTTGTTGTATATAACTGACAGTAATACATAGTGGAACCATCATCATGTTGTTGTATATAACTGGCAGTAATACACAGTGGAACCATCATCATGTTGTTGTATATAACTGACAGTAATACACAGTGGAACCATCCTCATGTTGTATATAACTGACAGTAATACACAGTGGAACCATCATCATGTTGTATATAACTGACAGTAATACACAGTGAAACCATCATCATGTTGTATATAACTGACAGTAATACACAGTGGAACCATCATCATGTTGTATATAACTGACAGTAATACACAGTGGAACCATCATCATGTTGTATATAACTGACAGTAATACACAGTGGAACCATCATCATGTTGTATATAACTGACAGTAATACACAGTGGAACCATCATCATGTTGTATATAACTGACAGTAATACACAGTGGAACCATCATCATGTTGTATATAACTGACAGTAATACACAGTGGAACCATCATCATGTTGTATATAACTGACAGTAATACATAGTGGAACCATCATCATGTTGTATATAACTGACAGTAATACATAGTGGAACCATCATCATGTTGTATATAACTGACAGTAATACACAGTGGAACCATCATCATGTTGTATATAACTGGCAGTAATACATAGTGGAACCATCATCATGTTGTTGTATATAACTGACAGTAATACATAGTGGAACCATCATCATGTTGTATATAACTGACAGTAATACACAGTGGAACCATCATCATGTTGTATATAACTGACAGTAATACACAGTGGAACCATCATCATGTTGTTGTATATAACTGACAGTAATATATAGTGGAACCATCATCATGTTGTATATAACTGACAGTAATACACAGTGGAACCATCATCATGTTGTATATAACTGACAGTAATACACAGTGGAACCATCATCATGTTGTTGTATATAACTGACAGTAATACACAGTGGAACCATCATCATGTTGTTGTATATAACTGACAGTAATACACAGTGGAACCATCATCATGTTGTATATAACTGACAGTAATACACAGTGGAACCATCATCATGTTGTATACAACTGGCAGTAATACATAGTGGAACCATCATCATGTTGTATATAACTGACAGTAATACACAGTGGAACCATCATCATGTTGTTGTATATAACTGACAGTAATACACAGTGGAACCATCATCATGTTGTTGTATATAGCTGACAGTAATACACAGTGGAACCATCATCATGTTGTATATAACTGACAGTAATACACAGTGGAACCATCATCATGTTGTTGTATATAACTGACAGTAATACACAGTGGAACCATCATCATGTTGTTGTATATAACTGACAGTAATACACAGTGGAACCATCATCATGTTGTATATAACTGACAGTAATACACAGTGGAACCATCATCGTGTTGTATATAACTGACAGTAATACACAGTGGAACCATCATCATGTTGTATATAACTGACAGTAATACACAGTGGAACCATCATCATGTTGTATATAACTGACAGTAATACACAGTGGAACCATCATCATGTTGTATATAACTGACAGTAATACACAGTGGAACCATCATCATGTTGTTGTATATAACTGACAGTAATACACAGTGGAACCATCATCATGTTGTTGTATATAACTGACAGTAATACACAGTGGAACCATCATCATGTTGTATATAACTGACAGTAATACACAGTGGAACCATCATCATGTTGTATATAACTGACAGTAATACACAGTGGAACCATCATCATGTTGTTGTATATAACTGACAGTAATACACAGTGGAACCATCATCATGTTGTATATAACTGACAGTAATACACAGTGGAACCATCATCATGTTGTATATAACTGACAGTAATACACAGTGGAACCATCATCATGTTGTTGTATATAACTGACAGTAATACACAGTGGAACCATCATCATGTTGTATATAACTGACAGTAATACACAGTGGAACCATCATCATGTTGTATATAACTGACAGTAATACACAGTGGAACCATCATCATGTTGTTGTATATAACTGACAGTAATACACAGTGGAACCATCATCATGTTGTATATAACTGACAGTAATACACAGTGGAACCATCATCATGTTGTTGTATATAACTGACAGTAATATACAGTGGAACCATCATCATGTTGTTGTATATAACTGACAGTAATACACAGTGGAACCATCATCATGTTGTATATAACTGACAGTAATACACAGTGGAACCATCATCATGTTGTATATAACTGACAGTAATACACAGTGGAACCATCATCATGTTGTTGTATATAACTGACAGTAATACACAGTGGAACCATCATCATGTTGTATATAACTGACAGTAATACACAGTGGAACCATCATCATGTTGTATATAACTGACAGTAATACACAGTGGAACCATCATCATGTTGTATATAACTGACAGTAATACACAGTGGAACCATCATCATGTTGTTGTATATAACTGACAGTAATACACAGTGGAACCATCATCATGTTGTATATAACTGACAGTAATACACAGTGGAACCATCATCATGTTGTATATAACTGACAGTAATACACAGTGGAACCATCATCATGTTGTATATAACTGACAGTAATACACAGTGGAACCATCATCATGTTGTTGTATTAAACTGACAGTAATACACAGTGGAACCATCATCATGTTGTATATAACTGACAGTAATACACAGTGGAACCATCATCATGTTCTATATAACTGACAGTAATACATAGTGGAACCATCATCATGTTGTATATAACTGACAGTAATACACAGTGGAACCATCATCATGTTGTATATAACTGACAGTAATACATAGTGGAACCATCATCATGTTGTTGTATATAACTGACAGTAATACACAGTGGAACCATCATCATGTTGTATATAACTGACAGTAATACACAGTGGAACAATCATCATGTTGTATATAACTGACAGTAATACACAGTGGAACCATCATCATGTTGTATATAACTGACAGTAATACACAGTGGAACCATCATCATGTTGTATATAACTGACAGTAATACACAGTGGAACCATTATCATGTTGTATATAACTGGCAGTAATACACAGTGGAACCATCATCATGTTGTATATAACTGACAGTAATACACAGTGGAACCATCATCATGTTGTATATAACTGGCAGTAATACACAGTGGAACCATCATCATATTGTATATAACTGACAGTAATACACAGTGGAACCATCATCATGTTGTATATAACTGACAGTAATACACAGTGGAACCATCATCATGTTGTATATAACTGACAGTAATACACAGTGGAACCATCATCATGTTGTTGTATATAACTGACAGTAATACATAGTGGAACCATCATCATGTTGTATATAACTGACAGTAATACACAGTGGAACCATCATCATGTTGTATATAACTGACAGTAATACACAGTGGAACCATCATCATGTTGTATATAACTGACAGTAATACACAGTGGAACCATCATCATGTTGTATATAACTGACAGTAATACATAGTGGAACCATCATCATGTTGTATATAACTGACAGTAATACACAGTGGAACCATCATCATGTTGTATATAACTGACAGTAATACATAGTGGAACCATCATCATGTTGTATATAACTGACAGTAATACACAGTGGAACCATCATCATGTTGTATATAACTGACAGTAATACACAGTGGAACCATCATCATGTTGTTGTATATAACTGACAGTAATACACAGTGGAACCATCATCATGTTGTATATAACTGACAGTAATACACAGTGGAACCATCATCATGTTGTTGTATATAACTGACAGTAATATACAGTGGAACCATCATCATGTTGTTGTATATAACTGACAGTAATACACAGTGGAACCATCATCATGTTGTATATAACTGACAGTAATACACAGTGGAACCATCATCATGTTGTATATAACTGACAGTAATACACAGTGGAACCATCATCATGTTGTTGTATATAACTGACAGTAATACACAGTGGAACCATCATCATGTTGTATATAACTGACAGTAATACACAGTGGAACCATCATCATGTTGTATATAACTGACAGTAATACACAGTGGAACCATCATCATGTTGTATATAACTGACAGTAATACACAGTGGAACCATCATCATGTTGTTGTATATAACTGACAGTAATACACAGTGGAACCATCATCATGTTGTATATAACTGACAGTAATACACAGTGGAACCATCATCATGTTGTATATAACTGACAGTAATACACAGTGGAACCATCATCATGTTGTATATAACTGACAGTAATACACAGTGGAACCATCATCATGTTGTTGTATTAAACTGACAGTAATACACAGTGGAACCATCATCATGTTGTATATAACTGACAGTAATACACAGTGGAACCATCATCATGTTCTATATAACTGACAGTAATACATAGTGGAACCATCATCATGTTGTATATAACTGACAGTAATACACAGTGGAACCATCATCATGTTGTATATAACTGACAGTAATACATAGTGGAACCATCATCATGTTGTTGTATATAACTGACAGTAATACACAGTGGAACCATCATCATGTTGTATATAACTGACAGTAATACACAGTGGAACAATCATCATGTTGTATATAACTGACAGTAATACACAGTGGAACCATCATCATGTTGTATATAACTGACAGTAATACACAGTGGAACCATCATCATGTTGTATATAACTGACAGTAATACACAGTGGAACCATTATCATGTTGTATATAACTGGCAGTAATACACAGTGGAACCATCATCATGTTGTATATAACTGACAGTAATACACAGTGGAACCATCATCATGTTGTATATAACTGACAGTAATACACAGTGGAACCATCATCATGTTGTATATAACTGACAGTAATACACAGTGGAACCATCATCATGTTGTATATAACTGACAGTAATACACAGTGGAACCATCATCATGTTGTTGTATATAACTGACAGTAATACACAGTGGAACCATCATCATGTTGTATATAACTGACAGTAATACACAGTGGAACCATCATCATGTTGTATATAACTGACAGTAATACACAGTGGAACCATAATCATGTTGTTGTATATAACTGACAGTAATACACAGTGGAACCATCATCATGTTGTATATAACTGACAGTAATACACAGTGGAACCATCATCATGTTGTATATAACTGACAGTAATACACAGTGGAACCATCATCATGTTGTTGTATATAACTGACAGTAATACACAGTGGAACCATCATCATGTTGTATATAACTGACAGTAATACACAGTGGAACCATCATCATGTTGTTGTATATAACTGACAGTAATATACAGTGGAACCATCATCATGTTGTTGTATATAACTGACAGTAATACACAGTGGAACCATCATCATGTTGTATATAACTGACAGTAATACACAGTGGAACCATCATCATGTTGTATATAACTGACAGTAATACACAGTGGAACCATCATCATGTTGTTGTATATAACTGACAGTAATACACAGTGGAACCATCATCATGTTGTATATAACTGACAGTAATACACAGTGGAACCATCATCATGTTGTATATAACTGACAGTAATACACAGTGGAACCATCATCATGTTGTATATAACTGACAGTAATACACAGTGGAACCATCATCATGTTGTTGTATATAACTGACAGTAATACACAGTGGAACCATCATCATGTTGTATATAACTGACAGTAATACACAGTGGAACCATCATCATGTTGTATATAACTGACAGTAATACACAGTGGAACCATCATCATGTTGTATATAACTGACAGTAATACACAGTGGAACCATCATCATGTTGTTGTATTAAACTGACAGTAATACACAGTGGAACCATCATCATGTTGTATATAACTGACAGTAATACACAGTGGAACCATCATCATGTTCTATATAACTGACAGTAATACATAGTGGAACCATCATCATGTTGTATATAACTGACAGTAATACACAGTGGAACCATCATCATGTTGTATATAACTGACAGTAATACATAGTGGAACCATCATCATGTTGTTGTATATAACTGACAGTAATACACAGTGGAACCATCATCATGTTGTATATAACTGACAGTAATACACAGTGGAACAATCATCATGTTGTATATAACTGACAGTAATACACAGTGGAACCATCATCATGTTGTATATAACTGACAGTAATACACAGTGGAACCATCATCATGTTGTATATAACTGACAGTAATACACAGTGGAACCATTATCATGTTGTATATAACTGGCAGTAATACACAGTGGAACCATCATCATGTTGTATATAACTGACAGTAATACACAGTGGAACCATCATCATGTTGTATATAACTGGCAGTAATACACAGTGGAACCATCATCATATTGTATATAACTGACAGTAATACACAGTGGAACCATCATCATGTTGTATATAACTGACAGTAATACACAGTGGAACCATCATCATGTTGTATATAACTGACAGTAATACACAGTGGAACCATCATCATGTTGTTGTATATAACTGACAGTAATACATAGTGGAACCATCATCATGTTGTATATAACTGACAGTAATACACAGTGGAACCATCATCATGTTGTATATAACTGACAGTAATACACAGTGGAACCATCATCATGTTGTATATAACTGACAGTAATACACAGTGGAACCATCATCATGTTGTATATAACTGACAGTAATACATAGTGGAACCATCATCATGTTGTATATAACTGACAGTAATACACAGTGGAACCATCATCATGTTGTATATAACTGACAGTAATACATAGTGGAACCATCATCATGTTGTATATAACTGACAGTAATACACAGTGGAACCATCATCATGTTGTATATAACTGACAGTAATACACAGTGGAACCATCATCATGTTGTTGTATATAACTGACAGTAATACACAGTGGAACCATCATCATGTTGTATATAACTGACAGTAATACACAGTGGAACCATCATCATGTTGTTGTATATAACTGACAGTAATATACAGTGGAACCATCATCATGTTGTTGTATATAACTGACAGTAATACACAGTGGAACCATCATCATGTTGTATATAACTGACAGTAATACACAGTGGAACCATCATCATGTTGTATATAACTGACAGTAATACACAGTGGAACCATCATCATGTTGTTGTATATAACTGACAGTAATACACAGTGGAACCATCATCATGTTGTATATAACTGACAGTAATACACAGTGGAACCATCATCATGTTGTATATAACTGACAGTAATACACAGTGGAACCATCATCATGTTGTATATAACTGACAGTAATACACAGTGGAACCATCATCATGTTGTTGTATATAACTGACAGTAATACACAGTGGAACCATCATCATGTTGTATATAACTGACAGTAATACACAGTGGAACCATCATCATGTTGTATATAACTGACAGTAATACACAGTGGAACCATCATCATGTTGTATATAACTGACAGTAATACACAGTGGAACCATCATCATGTTGTTGTATTAAACTGACAGTAATACACAGTGGAACCATCATCATGTTGTATATAACTGACAGTAATACACAGTGGAACCATCATCATGTTCTATATAACTGACAGTAATACATAGTGGAACCATCATCATGTTGTATATAACTGACAGTAATACACAGTGGAACCATCATCATGTTGTATATAACTGACAGTAATACATAGTGGAACCATCATCATGTTGTTGTATATAACTGACAGTAATACACAGTGGAACCATCATCATGTTGTATATAACTGACAGTAATACACAGTGGAACAATCATCATGTTGTATATAACTGACAGTAATACACAGTGGAACCATCATCATGTTGTATATAACTGACAGTAATACACAGTGGAACCATCATCATGTTGTATATAACTGACAGTAATACACAGTGGAACCATTATCATGTTGTATATAACTGGCAGTAATACACAGTGGAACCATCATCATGTTGTATATAACTGACAGTAATACACAGTGGAACCATCATCATGTTGTATATAACTGGCAGTAATACACAGTGGAACCATCATCATATTGTATATAACTGACAGTAATACACAGTGGAACCATCATCATGTTGTATATAACTGACAGTAATACACAGTGGAACCATCATCATGTTGTATATAACTGACAGTAATACACAGTGGAACCATCATCATGTTGTTGTATATAACTGACAGTAATACATAGTGGAACCATCATCATGTTGTATATAACTGACAGTAATACACAGTGGAACCATCATCATGTTGTATATAACTGACAGTAATACACAGTGGAACCATCATCATGTTGTATATAACTGACAGTAATACACAGTGGAACCATCATCATGTTGTATATAACTGACAGTAATACATAGTGGAACCATCATCATGTTGTATATAACTGACAGTAATACACAGTGGAACCATCATCATGTTGTATATAACTGACAGTAATACATAGTGGAACCATCATCATGTTGTATATAACTGACAGTAATACACAGTGGAACCATCATCATGTTGTATATAACTGACAGTAATACACAGTGGAACCATCATCATGTTGTATATAACTGACAGTAATACACAGTGGAACCATCATCATGTTCTATATAACTGACAGTAATACACAGTGGAACCATCATCATGTTGTATATAACTGGCAGTAATACACAGTGGAACCATCATCATGTTGTATATAACTGACAGTAATACACAGTGGAACCATTATCATGTTGTATATAACTGGCAGTAATACACAGTGGAACCATCATCATATTGTATATAACTGACAGTAATACACAGTGGAACCATCATCATGTTGTATATAACTGACAGTAATACACAGTGGAACCATCATCATATTGTATATAACTGACAGTAATACACAGTGGAACCATCATCATGTTGTATATAACTGACAGTAATACACAGTGGAACCATCATCATGTTGTATATAACTGACAGTAATACATAGTGGAACCATCATCATGTTGTATATAACTGACAGTAATACACAGTGGAACCATCATCATGTTGTTGTATATAACTGACAGTAATACACAGTGGAACCATCATCATGTTGTATATAACTGACAGTAATACACAGTGGAACCATCATCATGTTGTATATAACTGACAGTAATACATAGTGGAACCATCATCATGTTGTTGTATATAACTGACAGTAATACACAGTGGAACCATCATCATGTTGTATATAACTGACAGTAATACACAGTGGAACCATCATCATGTTGTTGTATATAACTGAAAGTAACACACAGCGGAACCATCATCATGTTGTATATAACTGACAGTAATACACAGTGGAACCATCATCATGTTGTATATAACTGGCAGTAATACACAGTGGAACCATCATCATGTTGTATATAACTGACAGTAATACACAGTGGAACCATCATCATGTTGTATATAACTGACAGTAATAGATAGTGGAACCATCATCATGTTGTATATAACTGACAGTAATACACAGTGGAACCATCATCATATTGTATATAACTGACAGTAATACACAGTGGAACCATCATCATGTTGTTGTATATAACTGACAGTAATACATAGTGGAACCATCATCATGTTGTATATAACTGACAGTAATACACAGTGGAACCATCATCATGTTGTATATAACTGACAGTAATACACAGTGGAACCATCATCATGTTGTTGTATTAAACTGACAGTAATACACAGTGGAACCATCATCATGTTGTTTTATATAACTGACAGTAATACATAGTGGAACCATCATCATGTTGTATATAACTGACAGTAATACACAGTGGAACCATCATCATGTTGTTGTATATAACTGACAGTAAAACACAGTGGAACCATCATCATGTTGTATATAACTGACAGTAATACATAGTGGAACCATCATCATGTTGTTGTATATAACTGACAGTAATACACAGTGGAACCATCATCATGTTGTATATAACTGACAGTAATACATAGTGGAACCATCATCATGTTGTATATAACTGACAGTAACACACAGTGGAACCATCATCATGTTGTTGTATATAACTGACAGTAATACATAGTGGAACCATCATCATGTTGTATATAACTGACAGTAATACACAGTGGAACCATCATCATGTTGTTGTATATAACTGACAGTAATACATAGTGGAACCATCATCATGTTGTTGTATATAACTGACAGTAATACACAGTGGAACCATCATCATGTTGTATATAACTGACAGTAATACATAGTGGAACCATCATCATGTTGTATATAACTGACAGTAATACACAGTGGAACCATCATCATGTTGTATATAACTGACAGTAATACACAGTGGAACCATCATCATGTTGTATATAACTGACAGTAATACATAGTGGAACCATCATCATGCTGTTGTATATAACTGACAGTAATACACAGTGGAACCATCATCATGTTGTATATAACTGACAGTAATACATAGTGGAACCATCATCATGTTGTATATAACTGACAGTAATACACAGTGGAACCATCATCATGTTGTATATAACTGACAGTAATACACAGTGGAACCATCATCATGTTGTTGTATATAACTGACAGTAATACATAGTGGAACCATCATCATGTTGTTGTATATAACTGACAGTAATACATAGTGGAACCATCATCATGTTGTTGTATATAACTAGCAGTAATACACAGTGGAACCATCATCATGTTGTTGTATATAACTGACAGTAATACACAGTGGAACCATCATCATGTTGTATATAACTGACAGTAATACACAGTGGAACCATCATCATGTTGTATATAACTGACAGTAATACACAGTGGAACCATCATCATGTTGTATATAACTGACAGTAATACACAGTGGAACCATCATCATGTTGTATATAACTGACAGTAATACACAGTGGAACCATCATCATGTTGTATATAACTGACAGTAATACACAGTGGAACCATCATCATGTTGTATATAACTGACAGTAATACACAGTGGAACCATCATCATGTTGTATATAACTGACAGTAATACACAGTGGAACCATCATCATGTTGTATATAACTGACAGTAATACACAGTGGAACCATCATCATGTTGTATATAACTGACAGTAATACATAGTGGAACCATCATCATGTTGTATATAACTGACAGTAATACATAGTGGAACCATCATCATGTTGTATATAACTGACAGTAATACACAGTGGAACCATCATCATGTTGTATATAACTGGCAGTAATACATAGTGGAACCATCATCATGTTGTTGTATATAACTGACAGTAATACATAGTGGAACCATCATCATGTTGTTGTATATAACTGACAGTAATACACAGTGGAACCATCATCATGTTGTATATAACTGACAGTAATACACAGTGGAACCATCATCATGTTGTTGTATATAACTGACAGTAATATATAGTGGAACCATCATCATGTTGTATATAACTGACAGTAATACACAGTGGAACCATCATCATGTTGTATATAACTGACAGTAATACATAGTGGAACCATCATCATGTTGTATATAACTGACAGTAATACACAGTGGAACCATCATCATGTTGTATATAACTGACAGTAATACACAGTGGAACCATCATCATGTTGTATATAACTGACAGTAATACATAGTGGAACCATCATCATGTTGTTGTATATAACTGACAGTAATACACAGTGGAACCATCATCATGTTGTATATAACTGACAGTAATACATAGTGGAACCATCATCATGTTGTATATAACTGACAGTAATACACAGTGGAACCATCATCATGTTGTATATAACTGACAGTAATACACAGTGGAACCATCATCATGTTGTTGTATATAACTGACAGTAATACATAGTGGAACCATCATCATGTTGTTGTATATAACTGACAGTAATACATAGTGGAACCATCATCATGTTGTTCTATATAACTAGCAGTAATACACAGTGGAACCATCATCATGTTGTTGTATATAACTGACAGTAATACACAGTGGAACCATCATCATGTTGTATATAACTGACAGTAATACACAGTGGAACCATCATCATGTTGTATATAACTGACAGTAATACACAGTGGAACCATCATCATGTTGTATATAACTGACAGTAATACACAGTGGAACCATCATCATGTTGTATATAACTGACAGTAATACACAGTGGAACCATCATCATGTTGTATATAACTGACAGTAATACACAGTGGAACCATCATCATGTTGTATATAACTGACAGTAATACACAGTGGAACCATCATCATGTTGTATATAACTGACAGTAATACACAGTGGAACCATCATCATGTTGTATATAACTGACAGTAATACACAGTGGAACCATCATCATGTTGTATATAACTGACAGTAATACATAGTGGAACCATCATCATGTTGTATATAACTGACAGTAATACACAGTGGAACCATCATCATGTTGTATATAACTGGCAGTAATACACAGTGGAACCATCATCATATTGTATATAACTGACAGTAATACACAGTGGAACCATCATCATGTTGTATATAACTGACAGTAATACACAGTGGAACCATCATCATATTGTATATAACTGACAGTAATACACAGTGGAACCATCATCATGTTGTATATAACTGACAGTAATACACAGTGGAACCATCATCATGTTGTATATAACTGACAGTAATACATAGTGGAACCATCATCATGTTGTATATAACTGACAGTAATACACAGTGGAACCATCATCATGTTGTTGTATATAACTGACAGTAATACACAGTGTAACCATCATCATGTTGTATATAACTGACAGTAATACACAGTGGAACCATCATCATGTTGTATATAACTGACAGTAATACACAGTGGAACCATCATCATGTTGTATATAACTGGCAGTAATACACAGTGGAACCATCATCATGTTGTATATAACTGACAGTAATACACAGTGGAACCATCATCATGTTGTATATAACTGGCAGTAATACATAGTGGAACCATCATCATGTTGTTGTATATAACTGACAGTAATACATAGTGGAACCATCATCATGTTGTTGTATATAACTGACAGTAATACACAGTGGAACCATCATCATGTTGTATATAACTGACAGTAATACACAGTGGAACCATCATCATGTTGTTGTATATAACTGACAGTAATATATAGTGGAACCATCATCATGTTGTATATAACTGACAGTAATACACAGTGGAACCATCATCATGTTGTATATAACTGACAGTAATACACAGTGGAACCATCATCATGTTGTTGTATATAACTGACAGTAATACACAGTGGAACCATCATCATGTTGTATATAACTGACAGTAATACACAGTGGAACCATCATCATGTTGTTGTATATAACTGACAGTAATACACAGTGGAACCATCATCATGTTGTATATAACTGACAGTAATACATAGTGGAACCATCATCATGTTGTTGTATATAACTGACAGTAATACACAGTGGAACCATCATCATGTTGTATATAACTGACAGTAATACATAGTGGAACCATCATCATGTTGTATATAACTGACAGTAACACACAGTGGAACCATCATCATGTTGTTGTATATAACTGACAGTAATACATAGTGGAACCATCATCATGTTGTATATAACTGACAGTAATACACAGTGGAACCATCATCATGTTGTTGTATATAACTGACAGTAATACATAGTGGAACCATCATCATGTTGTTGTATATAACTGACAGTAATACACAGTGGAACCATCATCATGTTGTATATAACTGACAGTAATACATAGTGGAACCATCATCATGTTGTATATAACTGACAGTAATACACAGTGGAACCATCATCATGTTGTATATAACTGACAGTAATACACAGTGGAACCATCATCATGATGTATATAACTGACAGTAATACATAGTGGAACCATCATCATGTTGTTGTATATAACTGACAGTAATACACAGTGGAACCATCATCATGTTGTATATAACTGACAGTAATACATAGTGGAACCATCATCATGTTGTATATAACTGACAGTAATACACAGTGGAACCATCATCATGTTGTATATAACTGACAGTAATACACAGTGGAACCATCATCATGTTGTTGTATATAACTGACAGTAATACATAGTGGAACCATCATCATGTTGTTGTATATAACTGACAGTAATACATAGTGGAACCATCATCATGTTGTTCTATATAACTAGCAGTAATACACAGTGGAACCATCATCATGTTGTTGTATATAACTGACAGTAATACACAGTGGAACCATCATCATGTTGTATATAACTGACAGTAATACACAGTGGAACCATCATCATGTTGTATATAACTGACAGTAATACACAGTGGAACCATCATCATGTTGTATATAACTGACAGTAATACACAGTGGAACCATCATCATGTTGTATATAACTGACAGTAATACACAGTGGAACCATCATCATGTTGTATATAACTGACAGTAATACACAGTGGAACCATCATCATGTTGTATATAACTGACAGTAATACACAGTGGAACCATCATCATGTTGTATATAACTGACAGTAATACACAGTGGAACCATCATCATGTTGTATATAACTGACAGTAATACACAGTGGAACCATCATCATGTTGTATATAACTGACAGTAATACATAGTGGAACCATCATCATGTTGTATATAACTGACAGTAATACACAGTGGAACCATCATCATGTTGTATATAACTGGCAGTAATACACAGTGGAACCATCATCATATTGTATATAACTGACAGTAATACACAGTGGAACCATCATCATGTTGTATATAACTGACAGTAATACACAGTGGAACCATCATCATATTGTATATAACTGACAGTAATACACAGTGGAACCATCATCATGTTGTATATAACTGACAGTAATACACAGTGGAACCATCATCATGTTGTATATAACTGACAGTAATACATAGTGGAACCATCATCATGTTGTATATAACTGACAGTAATACACAGTGGAACCATCATCATGTTGTTGTATATAACTGACAGTAATACACAGTGGAACCATCATCATGTTGTATATAACTGACAGTAATACACAGTGGAACCATCATCATGTTGTATATAACTGACAGTAATACACAGTGGAACCATCATCATGTTGTATATAACTGGCAGTAATACACAGTGGAACCATCATCATGTTGTATATAACTGACAGTAATACACAGTGGAACCATCATCATGTTGTATATAACTGACAGTAATACATAGTGGAACCATCATCATGTTGTATATAACTGACAGTAATACATAGTGGAACCATCATCATGTTGTATATAACTGACAGTAATACATAGTGGAACCATCATCATGTTGTTGTATATAACTGACAGTAATACACAGTGGAACCATCATCATGTTGTTGTATATAACTGACAGTAATACACAGTGGAACCATCATCATGTTGTTGTATATAACTGACAGTAATACACAGTGGAACCATCATCATGTTGTATATAACTGACAGTAATACACAGTGGAACCATCATCATGTTGTTGTATATAACTGACAGTAATACACAGTGGAACCATCATCATGTTGTTGTATATAACTGACAGTAATACACAGTGGAACCATCATCATGTTGTATATAACTGACAGTAATACACAGTGGAACCATCATCATGTTGTATATAACTGACAGT